>NW_017670549.1:18156-173974 GCF_001879085.1 Nicotiana attenuata
GATGGAGGGTGTGCATGGATTACCGCAAGTTGAACAAAGTGACCCGCAAAGATCACTTTCCATTGCCTTTTCTTGACCAGATGCTAGATTGACTTGCTGGGCGTGCCTTCTACTGTTTCTTGGATGGGTATTCTGGGTACAACCAAATTTTTATTGCTCCGGAAGATCAGGAGAAGACCACCTTCGCTTGCCCATATGGTACCTTTGACTTTTCTAGGATGCCATTCGGGTTGTGTAATGCACCAGCTACATTCCAGCGGTGTATGATGGCCATATTTACCGACATGGTGGAAGACATTTTGGAGGTGTTCATGGACGACTTCAGTGTTGTGGGTGACTCGTTTGATGAATGTTTGAAGAATCTTGATAGGGTGTTGGCCCGGTGTGAAGAAACCAATCTTGTGCTCAACTAGGAAAAATGCCACTTCATGGTTGAGGAGGGCATAGTCCTTGGCCATAAAATCTCAAAGCACGGTATAGAGGTGGACAAAGCTAAAATTGAGGTGATTTCAAGGCTCCCTCCCCCTACTTCTGTCAAGGGGGTTAGAAGTTTTCTTGGGCATGTGGGGTTCTACCGGAGATTTATCAAGGACTTTTCGAAGGTAGTGAATCCTTTGTGCAAACTCTTGGAAAAGGATGCAAAGTTCATGTTCAATGAAGAATGCACGACAACTTTTGAATTCCTCAAGTAAAAGTTGGCCACCACTCCTATTATTACCGCACCCAATTGGAGCTTGCCTTTTGAGCTCATGTGTGACGCGAGTGATGTTGCGCTTGGGACGGTCTTGGGTCAAAGAGTGAATAAAATGTTTCACCCGGTGTATTATGCGAGCAAGACAATAAATGATGCTCAAGTGAATTACACGGTGACTGAAAAAGAGTTGTTGGCTATTGTGTTCGCAATGGAGAAATTTCGGTCGTATCCCATGGGCGCCAAGGTCATAGTTCATACCGATCATGCCGCACTCCGATACTTGATGACAAAGAAGGATTCCAAAGCTAGGCTGATGCGATGGGTCTTGTTACTTCAAGAGTTTGATTTGGAGATTGTGGACCGGAAAGGGTGTGAAAACCAAGTGGCGGACCACTTGTCCCGCATAGAGGAGGAGGGGAGGCCTTGTGATGGCCTAGAAACCAATGATTCATTTTCCGATGAGCAACTCCTTTTCTGTGTCGGTGAATGGTATGCCATGGTTTGCGGACGTTGCTAATTTCCTTGTGACCGGTATTGTTCTGTGTGAGCTCTCTTCTAACCAAAGGAAGAAGCTTAAACGGGATAGTTTGGACTACTATTGGGATGAGCCATACTTGTTCAAGATCTGCATTGACGGTGTGATCCGACGATGTGTCTCGGAGGAGGAGCAATTGAGTATTCTAGAGGCTTGTTATTCCTCTCCCTATGGTGGTCATCATGGTGGGGCGATGATAGCTTCAAAGGTTCTTAGTTGTGGGTTTTACTGGACAACTTTGTACAAGGATGCAAGTGAACTTATGAAGACATGCGACGAATGTCAAAGAGCGGGTGGAATTTTAAAGAAGGATGAGATGCCTCTCAACACTATTCTCGAAGTTGATATTTTTGATGTGTGGGGCATTGATTTCATGGGCCCGTTTGTTAGTTCATGTGGAAACACATACATTCTAGTGGCAGTTGACTATGTTTCAAAGTGGGTTGAGGCCGTGCTTTACCCAATAATGAGGCCCGGAGTGTTGTTGCGTTTCTCAAGAAGAGTATTTTTACTAGGTTTGGCACTCCTCGAGCAATCATAAGTGATGGGGGGTCTCATTTTTGCAATAGAGCTTTTGACACTTTGCTTGAAAAGTACGATGTCAATCACAAAGTGTCTACTCCTTATCATCCTCAATCGAGTGGCCAAGTTGAAGTCTCAAACAGGGAAATCAAGAGTATATTGTCAAAGACGGTCAATACAAATAGGACCGATTGGTCAAAGAAATTAGATGATGCTCTATGGGCTTATAGGACTGCTTACAAGACTCCGATTGGTATGTCTCCGTACCGGTTGGTATTTGGGAAAGCTTGCCATCTACCCGTCGAGTTAGAGCATAAGCATGTGGGCTTTGAGGAATCTAAATCTTGAATGCGATGTGGCAGCAAATCTTCGGGTGGAGCAGCTTAATGAACTTGATGAATTCCGATTTCATGCCTACTCCAGTTCGACCTTATACAAGGACAAGATGAAGTACCTTCATGACAAGTATGCTCGTGGCAAGGAGTTCAAAGAGGGTGATTTGGTTCTCTTGTTCAATTCTCGGTTACGTCTGTTTCCGGGAAAGCTTAAGTCAAAATGGAGTGGACCTTTTGAAGTGGTACTTGTGACTCTGTTTGGTGCACTTGACTTGAAAAACAAAAATGGAGAGATCTTCAGAGTTAATGGGCACAGAGTCAAGCACTATCTTGGCAAGATTGATGACAGCCACGTGGTGGAAATGATCCATCTAAAGTGATTTGATGGTAACCTATGTCATGCCGTGACGTTAAATCAGGAGCTTCTTGGGAGGCAAACCATGTGTCTTTCTTTTTGTTTTTCTTTGATTTTCTTTTTAGTGTAGGATTTTCTTTTGGACTAACTGGTTGTGAGATGTATGTAAGGTTGTTTTGATGTAGTGCAGGACCAAATTGAAAAAAATGGAGCACTCTCTGAAGTTTAGGACTGCTGCCGCATTGCATTTTTCGCGGCCGCAATGGCCTTATCGCGGGGACAAAATTTCATTGCGGTCCGCAGTGCTAAATGGTCAGAAGTGGAGGTTCTCTGAAGTTTTCACCGCGACCGCAATGCATTTTTCGCGGTCCGCGGTGTCCTACCGCAGTTGCAAAGCATTTTTTGCGGTCCGCGGTGAAGTCCTTGCCAGTGCCTCTTGTGTTTAGTTACCGCGGTCCACGACGGATTTTTCGCGGCCGCGGTGGGTAAGTAGCGTGGGTCCCAGGTCCTTTTTCTATAAATAGGACCTCAGGCCCCCTTTTACACTTTTCGCTCATTTGCATTCTAAAGAGATTACTGTTCATCACTACCCTACGTGCACAAATTCAAACACTGATTCTCAATCATCTGTATTGCATCTCATCTCTGGTACTTCAAATCTTTCCTAATCTTTAATCTTGTTTTATTTTGTTTTCATTTGTTAGTTCGTAGTTCTTCTTCTTCCCTTTTCTTTCAACTTTTAACTTAGGATTTCATAATGTTATTTAGATTAGGGTTAATTAGTCAAACATGGTGTTTAACTACCTAGTGGGTTGATAATAGGTTGATTAAGGCTAAAATGTGCAAAAATTTAAAACCCTAGGTTGGTGTTGCTGTGTATTTCTTACCGCGACCGCGGTGGATTTTTCGCGGTCCTCGATGCCTCTCTGCGGCCGTGTTGTGTTTTTCCGCGGTCCGCGGTGATAAACTTCAGAGAGGTTGATTTTGGGTACTGTGGCCGCGGTTGACTCTTTGCGTACCGGGGTGCCTTTTCGCGTACCGGGGTGCCTTTTCGCGGCCGCACGTGCGGTCCGCGGTGACCTGAATTAGAGGGTGGGTAGTCTGAACCCCACCCCGCAACGGTCCGTGGTGCCATTTTATGCAGTCCGCGCTCAGATGTTTTGATTCATATTCTTCACTGTTTCTTCTGGTAGTGTGATACTAACAAACATTAACTGAATTCTACCTGCATACAATGGTCAAATCAAGGGGATGTGGTGAAAAGCAGAAAGGAAAAGGAGAGTCCTCCCGGGGTAGGGGACGAGGAATGATCAAATTGACCCCCCAAGTCAAGAAAGCAATTGAAGAAACTAGAAAACAAATAAAGGATGCCGATAGAGCTGCTTCCCATTCAGAGGGAAGTGAGTATTTGCCCTCCTGGGAGGCATCTGAGTCTGATTCAGTGCTGGAGTATGTTCCTGACTTCCCAGAGAGATTGAGATCAAGAAATGAACCTACCCCTCCAGGCTCTCCTATTGCTCAAGCTTCAATTCCAATTTCATCTGAGTCGTCTGAGGGCTCAGCAGAAAGCAGTGACAATGTAGCCTCTACTTCACCCACAGCTTCGTCACCCGGTGAGGATCCAATTGATGAAGAATAAGGGGGAGAACCCCAACCCAGGGGTGTGGAGAGAACTAGAAACCCCGAGGTTTGGAAAAGGAGGTTTGTCAGTGAGCTGGCATACCACAAGTTCCGGGAATGGTGGCTTCTAAGGTCGCTTATCATTGAGCGCCAGTTCATAGAGAGGGATCTTGTACCTCACAACTCTAATGCAAAGAGGCAATTCAGAGAACGAGTGGGGTGGGATTACTTCACCAGCAGGGTGCCAGAGGCAAACGAACACTTAGTCAAAGAGTTCTATGCCAATGTTGCCCACATCAAGAAGAATACCAAAGTGACTAAAGTGAGGAACTTGAAAGTGCTTTTCAATGGGAAGGCAATTAATGACTACCTGGGCTTTCAGGAGGAAGATGAATCACTGTACTTAGAAAAGGTAGCATTGGATGAGGCAGCCCGTCCGTGGTTAGCAGAATATCTGGTATTACCGGGCACCACCCCAGCTTGGTTGACACTAGGGGTTCAAATTCTGAGGAAGACTTTAAACTTTGAGGCAAAGGGGTGGGAAACATTTGTATGCAATAAGCTGGACCACACTACCCATGAAAACTCTATGCCGGTCTCTCGCGCGGTATTGGTGGCATCTATTATGTCAGGGTACCCGATCAATGTTAGGAATGTTATGTTTAAGGTGATTTCTAGGGTGGTCAATGATGTGACAGATCATACCCCTTCCAAAATTTTCTTACAATGTATTTTGAAGACCAGGAGGTGGAGAAAAGAAGATTTGATGTGTGAAACCAAAAATGCCCTTTACCTGCTATAGCCTAAAGGCTGATGACAACCCTAAATCCAAGGATCCAAAAGGCAAAGCCACTACTTCTACTGGCCAGTCTGAAGAGCCAGTAGTAGTAGTCACTTCTTCTCAGCCTCCCTCAGCCACACCAGATATTGCCCCCGGACTATCTACTTCCACTACTCCAGTTATCCCCTCATCCTCAGCCTACCTATTGACTGCCCACCGTTTGAGCCAAACACTTGCCAATATTAACAACTGGATGCAGGCAGCTACTTCTAAGTTGTTTGTGCTTTCTAGCTCGGTGGCAACCCAGTCCGTACCCCCGCAGCCACAGGTTCCAGATTCAGTGGAGGAGACTCTCAAGGAGCTTCTGGACAACCACAAGAAGCTCCTGGAGAACCAACAGTTGATATCGGAGGTTGTAGGTGCTCATGGGAAGGCATTGAAGGAGCCGACAAAGGAGACAAAGAAGCTGAGAAAGACTAGAGCCTCAAAGGAGTCTGTGAAGGAGATGAGGGTAGAAGTTGAAAAGTTGATATCGGAGGTTGTAGGTGCTCATGGGAAGGCATTGAAGGAGCCGACAAAGGAGACAAAGAAGCTGAGAAAGACTAGAGCCTCAAAGAGCTACTGTTGCATGACCCGCCTCTAGCAGCTCAGACTAAGCCGGAGCAGGAGTTGGAGAGGGCACCAAAGAAACGGAGAGTGATCCCCCAGGCAGTCGATGCAGTGATTGAGTTGGAGGACCAGCAGGGAGGTTCTTCTAGCCAGCCCCAGATCTCAGAGCAGCCTCAGGTCCCAGTGCAGGCACAGGTTATAGGGATCCAGTCACAGGTTCCCGAGCAGTCAGAGGACCTAGGGACTCAGGCTCATGATCCCATGCAAACGGAGGACCAATAGGGAGTTTTCTTTACTCTCTATCTTCTTTTGTTTTGTTGAGCTTATTTTTGGCTAGTTAGCATTGAGGACAATGCTAGCTTTCATTTGAGGGGGTAGCCCTATTTTGATGATGTTGGATTGTAAATATGATACTATTTTCGTTTTTATTTTGCTTTTTCACTTTTGGTATGTATATAACTTTACCAGTTTATTTCACTTTTCGTATTTTGCAACCTTGGTCTGTATATAAAGTTACTTTCTGATGTATATATTCATTCCCTCCTATGTATATTTGTTTAAATCCCATATTGTACATATTCAGTTTACTTTCTGCATTTTCTTTCATAGCTTCTTACTTCATTTTCGTAGCTTATTATTTTGAGTTTTGCGTTCACAATAAGCCTTTGGTTTTCTTAATGCCACGGTTCTTTCCAAAGGTGGAATTTGTGTGAACCAGAAGGCTCTTCCTGATGATGGATGACATGACAACCTTCTTAAGGGTTTGAGTCTGTTTTTTTTGTGTGTAAATAGTAGCTAGAGAGTAATAGTACCTCAGGCAAAGCTTCACTTGGGCCTAACACATTTGCCTTTGATCTTATGGTCAAAAACAAATTGGTGTGTATAGGATGGTGACAGTTCTGACCTTGAGACTCTTGTGTTGGCCGATAATTATCAAGTGGTTTTTTGGGACCATTTGTGTTGCTCAAATCTTAGCTGAGGTTGTTGTGGGCCCCCAACTCTGTCTCTTAAGCAATCCTATAGCTTGTGTGGTGAGAATTTGAATTGCAAGTCCAAGTCCCGTGCCATTGAGTCTAGAACTTGCCCTGAATGTTTGTCTAGGCGAAATCCTAAGTGTAGTTTGACTTGAGAAGTGACTATAGGCTCTCCTTGATCCGAATGATATCTTGAAAATATCCATATCCTACCAATGATAATATCCCTAGTCAACCCATTTGAGCCATAGCCCTTTTTCTTTCAAAGACCATGATACAAGCCTTTACCCATTCTAAAAAGACCCTCTCTTGGCACCCGATCTTTCCTTATCACAAGGCAAAAGCATATGTTTAGGGGGAGAGACGAGGAATGCAACAAAGTGGTAAAAGGTACAAAATGAAGAAAAGGAAAGGCAGAAAAAAAATCAATATGTCAAAAAGAATGAACAATGTAGAAGAAATGAAGGGATTCAATAAAAGTAAAGAGATGAAAGGTGTGAAAAGTCTAGAAAGGAGAAAAAGGTTTGAAATGAACAAGAAAGAGTGACAATGTGTCTCTCTAACCCCTAAGAAAAAAGTAAATGACTCAAAAAGTCAAGAGAATGTGTGCCAAAATGAAGCAAATGAAGTGCTTAAGGGAAGATGAAACCTACTTAGACCAAATATTTCCTAACCTGAACCAAAAGCCTTCATTGTATCCCCATAAAAGCCCTATATGATCTTGAGTTGAATGAAGCTTAAATTAGTGGTGACTCATATAAGGGGCAAGCTTATGGTACTTAGAGCCAGAATTGTGACCTTTCTTTGAGAGAGATGAGTGTGTTTTCCACAATCCTCATTTTGAGTGGTACAATCTAAAAGTGAGGTATTGCTTAAGGAAGAGTGAGGAGTATGAGTTTGGGTTCCACAATGACCAAAGTAGTAGAAAGAGACTCCTTGATGAGTTGAGTCAATTCTTGATGCTCTTGTGTCGCACTAAAACCATGGTGTTTAGAAGGTTGAATGTTGTTAATGATTCATTTGAATTGAGGGCAATTGTTAGTCCCATTGACGCTAGATGAGGTCACTTTAGGTCAGCTGAATTTTCTTGGTTTTATTCCTAAGGAGGCGGGATTTATTTGTTTGCTTGAGGACAAGCAAAAGCTTAAGTTTGGGGGAGTTGATAACTAGGGATTCTAGTTTATTTTATGCTCCATTTTGCTTTAGTTTTGGATTGGAAATGTATACAAGTAATCCCAAAAGCTTACATGTTGTGCTTGTTTGCAGTGTTTGGTCAAAAAAGTGACAAGAAGTCAAAACTAGCTCAAAAATGAGTGAAACCTGCACAAGTGCCAAGAACAAGTCAAAGCATCGCTGCAGCATAAAACCCACTGCGGCTGCAAAAGACCCACCATGGCCGCAGTCCATTTAGTGTGGTCCGCGGTGGCAAAGATCAGAGAGAATGCTATTTTGGAAGCTCAAGCAATTCGGACCGCGATCGATTCTTCGCGGCCGCGTAGCCTCATCGCGGCCGCATTATTTGTTGCGGTCCACGGAGAAGAGATTCGGAGAATGTGAAGTTGGGAAGATTCAAGACGTGGCGGCCGCATTCTATTTCTCGCGGTCCGCGGTGAAGCCACCGCGGCCGCGGTCCATTTATTGCGGTCCGCGGTGGCTGGATACAAAGAACAGAAAACTGAAGCTAAAAGCCCCATCGCGGCCGCGCTCCATTTCTTGCGGACCGCAATACCTCCGTCAGGGTATTTTTATCCAGAAAATTCAGCATTGTATAAATACTTCCTTTTCAGATTTTTAGTGTATCTTTATCTTAGCTGAGCACGTGAACGGCGGTTTTAGTCTATTTTGAGTAATTTTGTAGCTGGTTTAACATTGAATCTTTAAATCTTAGCTTGTAATCATATTATATTGGTTATTCTTCATCTAAATATCAGATTTCTTCTATTATTATGAGTAGCTAGACCCATTAGCTAGGGTTGTGGCTCAACCCTAGTGTGGGTATGTGATGGGTCTTTTGCTTTAAGGCTTAGATGTTTATGGGTGGTTGATGTTTGGACTGATTTGTGTTTTCCATGTTGAATTAGTGGTTTCAAACACTAATTTGTGCCTTTTTGACTTGGGCTCTTCTTGAGAAAGAGAGCTTGAGTCTAGGAAAATCAGTCCAACAAGGAATTGGGGCGTATTCAAGAGATTGATAGCCCCAATTAAAGGGTTAAACCTAGAGATAGTAATACCCAACTTGAGCCTATATTGCTTGCACAATTTTGACACCCAATTGGTCTTGAGAAAGTCAATTAGGGCAAAGTCATTCAAGCTACCGAGAGGTATAGAGTGAGTAGGGTCGTGCATTGGCTATATCGCTTTCCCAAACATAAAAACTTTGCCTTAGGTTTTAGAACCCGTCAAGTATTCACCTAGGAGAAAGTCACTTCCCTAGTGCCTGGTTAACCATTTAGAAATCCTTACAAGCATTCATACTTAGCTTAATTTTGCTTATCATTAGCATAAAATTAAAAGTAACAAACAAACAAATATGATTGGAAGTGTAATCAAGAGCACTACGCATTGCTAGATTGGATAAAAATCCAACTCCAAACATTGTTGTAGCTCCCTGTGGATTCGATCCCGACCTTCTCGGGTAAATGCTGCTTCAACCGCTCTTGCCACTCTGTAGTGGTGTAGGGTTGGACCCGATCAATGCAATCTCGTTCCATGGAGAGCCAATAATACCCTACTCGAAGAATTTTCTTTGCCAAAACATATCCACTCATATGCGGCCGGAAAACTCCGGAATGAACTTCGGCCATGATGGTCGAAGCTTGTTTAGCATCTATGCACCTCAGCAATCCGAGATCTGGAGTTCTCTTTACAAAACTCCCCCGCTTAAGAAAAATCCACTAGCAAGGTGTCTAATCGTTCTCTTTTGATCGCTTGTGGCCTGTACCGGATATACCCCCGACATGATGTACTCCATGATATCGTGGAACCAAGCTTCACTATTGTTAGAAACTGTGCGTCCACCAGACTGTATAGAGAAACAGGTTCTCTATGTGTTTCTTCTGAAAATACTGATGAACCAAACTGTATAGGGATCTGGTCCTATATCAGTTTGGTACAGTGCTAATTTTGTATGAATCCACCAAATAGTAGAGTACCTGGTCCTTTATGGGGTTCTGCTGTGAATGCTAGTAAAGCTGTATGTAAATAAGGCCGAGGATTTTTACGTGGAAAAATCCCACACAAGGGGATAAAAAAACCACGACCTACACCGGTAGGCTTTTAACTTCACTAACTTGCAAACTCCCTGTTACAAGCCACTTTACAATAACCCTATTGCAAAGACTTCAACTAACTTGTGATGCTCTCATCACAAGCCACTCTATAACTATTCTAGTTACAAAGAATTTGACTAACTTGTGGTATTTCCACCACAAGCCACTTTGTCACACTACGGTTACAAAGGCTTTGACTAACTTGTGATGTTTCCACCACAAGCCACTTTGTCACACTACGGTTACAAAGGCTTTTGCTTATGACAATCCCTAGTCACAACATAAACTCAGAAGTTTACGAATTTTGCTTTGTTCCTAAGACAACGCTTCTAAGAAAGCAAACTAGGAATTACAATGAAGAACACATAACAAAGACTCAACAACTTAAGCACTTAAGATATCTTCGATCTTGGATCAGGTCCTTGAGGTTGAAGCAGCTTTGTTCTTGAGACAGGTTCTTGAGCACTTGAGAGAATTTTCGGTTTTTGTATTTGCAAGTGTTGAACCAGAATCTTGTCCCTTGCATAAGGTTTATACTACACAAGACATTACCTTAGTGATGTCAATTCACAATGGTGATGTCCAATCTCAATGGAAAGTGACTGCTGCACTGTTTGCTGCACTGTTGCAGGCAGTCACTTTCTGCAGTTGCTTTCCAGCTGTAGTTGACTTGTACTTCTGTCAGAGAACCCTAACGGACCAGGTCCCTGTTGTGTTCCTCTTTGTACAGTTGCGGACAGTGACTTTCTGTAGTTGCGTTCCAGCTATATAGTTGACTTGTACTTCTGTCATGACATCACCAAGGGGTCAGGTTACTAATCTGGTTCTTGTGCACACTGCCCATATTTTCTTGAGTTGAGTAACTTGAATGATGTTTTGTATAAACTTATTGTAGGTACACCTTGATCACATCACTTGAAGTGATGTGAGCACTTTAGTTGGTCAGAGAATGAGTAGGCGCTGGAAACAGTGCAGTGCGGTAGAATTTTCGTTTCCAGCTGTGTCCAATTGACTTTGTACTGCCGTAAGGAACCCACAATGTTATCAGGTCCTTGTTTGGGTTCCTACCTATTGAAGCTGTAGCAAGTTCACATTTGGCTGGAATCCGTTAGATGCAGTGTAATCCAAGTGAGTCAGGTTCCCTATCTGGTTCTTGACATTAAGTTTGTTAGATCATCAAAACAAAAGGCAAAGATATTGAAAACCTATCAATTTCCCCCTTTTTGATGATGACAAACTTAGCATTGAAAACAAGGAGTTAGAGTTCAGAGAACCGGATTCAATAACAGGAGACCACAGGTTCCCCCTGACTTTGTACTATCAATCTTGGTCTTTTATCTGGTTCCATACAGAAAATTTGTTAGATCATCAAAACATAGATTAAAAGACCTTAAGCCCATCAATTTCCCCGTTTTTGGTGATGACAAACTTTTAACAGTGATGACTATGTGACTTAGCCAAATAAGGTACTAGCAACTACATATGTTCCCCCTGACTCTATTCTTCCTCCTGACATATGTTCCCCCTGACTCTATTCTTCCTCCTGACATATGTTCCCCCTGACTCTATTCTTCCCCCTTTTGGCATCAACAAAAAGACACAATCAGACAAAAAAGCATAAAGAAGTCCAACAAGGCTAACTCATGCCACATATGTGCACACAATCATGATAGAAAAGAGATGCAAAAGGGAAAACAAGCATTGTACAAGCAAAAGAACAACTGTTTTATGGATAAGAATTTTGACTGTTTCAACAGGAGCATCAATGGTGAAATCCAACATGCCATCACAAAAAGACAAACCAAAAAGAAAAACAACAGCCACAAAATCATCAGAGCAAAAGATAACTGGCCACTGAGAGGATCCTAGGGGGTACTAGAAGAGGGAGGCTTGGAAGAGGAGGTAGCAATGGTTTTGATAGCTAGGTCCATGCGGGCAGTTGCATACAACTGTTAGTCAAGCAGTTTCTCCCACAGGTTCTCCACTAGTTGCCTAAGTCCAGAGCTTGTTTCATACCTTCCATCTCCTAGATTGTCGGGCAAGCGTGCGGCCCCACAAGATATTTTCTGAGTTAACTCTCCTGCCCAAGGCCACTGTCACTTAGAATGGTCTTCATTGAACCAGGTCCTCCCACAGTTTCCCACTTTTGTTTTCTAGATATTTCAATAAACTTCCCATTCCTGCTTGCAACAGCCACAATGTCACCTCAAACAAATCTTTCTCAGCCACAACCTTTTGTAGATCTTTCCACTAAGGAACTAGGTTCCTCCACAACATCTTTATCTACCTCAACCAGTGGAATGTGTTTATCAGCCACAGCTTCCCCCTATCTCATCAACCCCTTTTTTGTTAATACTCCGCTTACTCTTCTGCAAGCAGACTCAAAAGCCTCTTTCTTCTACAACCACATGGTTTGTTTCAGCTAAAAGAGAATCAGGTTCTTTATGGTTCTTGACATTAAGTTTGTTAGATCATCAAAACACAAGGCAAAGATATTGAAAACCTATCAATTTCCCCCTTTTTGATGATGACAAACTTAGCATTGAAAACAAGGAGTTAGAGCTCAGAGAACCAGATTGAATAACAGGAGACCACAGGTTCCCCCTGACTTTGTACTATCATCTTGGTCTTTTATCTGGTTCCATACAGAAAGTTTGTTAGATCATCAAAACATAGATTAAAAAACCTTAAGCCCATCAACCATCAAGTTCCTCTTCTACCACATTACAATATGCATGCTGATCACGAACTTGAATATGCAGAGGATCGACATAAGCCTTATCCGGATGATGTAACATTGACGCCAGAGTAGCCAAAGCATCGGCAACCTCATTATGGATCCTAAGAATATGCCTGATCTCTACTGATCTGAATCGTTGACAAAGGTCATGCAGACATTGTCGATATGGCATGAGCTTAAATCTCGAGTCTCCCATTCTCCCTGAATCTGGTGGACCAACAGATCTGAGTCTCCCAAAACCAGTACTTCCTGGACTCCCATGTCTATAGCTAACCTCAAACCCAAAATGCACGCCTCGTACTCAGCCATGTTGTTGGTACAGTAGAAACAAAGCTGGGCTGTCACAGGGTAATGATGTCCTATTGCAGGAATGAGCACAACTCCTATTCCAACACCTTTCGTGTTAGCGGCCCCATCAAAGAAAAGTTTCCAACCTGGATTTTCATCTTGCTCAGCCTCGTCAATATGCATTGTGAGCACGTGATTTTTTCCTCACATGAATCACTCCTACAGAATTCCAAAAATTGGATTTTTCTTTTAATTATTTGTTATTTTAGGAATTATTGTAGAATTTTTTTGATTGTTTGCATTTTTCGTGTGCACGTTTAATCTTGTTTAAATCATAAAAATACAAAAATACATTGCATTTTCATTTAGGATGTAATTTTATATTTTTTTAGATTAATTAGTAAATTAGTTTGTTTCACAAAAAAATGAAAAATCACAAAAATAACTTATTTTGCATTTTTATCTGTTTAAATTCATATTTTGGTAGTTTTCTTTTAATTTGGTATTTAATTACTTGTGGTAATTATTATTCAGAGTTAATTAATTTAATTTGGTAGGATAATTTTGTTTAGGGATTAATTTAGGCTTTATTTTTAATTTTTGAAAAGAAAAGAGGTTTGAAATTGAAAGAAAAGGAAAAGAAATGGAAAAAAGTCGGATTTTTGGGCCAAATTCATAATTTTCCCCAAGCCCAAATTGAATTCCCTGAAATCCGGCCGGACCCTATCAAATTGGCCCAAAACCCGTTCCCATGCCCTGTCCAAGTCTCACTCTAGGACCAAACGACCCCGTTTTAATAACTTTCGATCAGGACCGTTGATCTCTTTTGATCTAACGGTCCGGAACTGGGGTCTTGGTTACTATATAATTGTCCGAATATGTGCCCCCCCATTCCGTCTCTCATTTCACCCTCTTTCAGAGACGCCCAAAACCCTAGAGCCGCCCTAGTTTTCCACCGCCTCGAGCCGGCGGCGCCACCCTCAGACCAGTCCCAAATCGACACCATAGACTCTCCTTCGCCTCCCCATCCTAAATCTCTATTCCTTTTCCCTTGAATCAGACTCAAACTCTTCGAATCTTAAATCGAAGGTTGAACCCTAAAAATCCCTAAAACCCCTAATCATCTTGCCCTCGAATCCGTGGCATGCAAAGCCCAACCTCCGAGTGTTCTGAGTTTTCAAGGTTGATTTAGCACAAAATAATGTTGGTCATTTGTTCTTGACGAAGAACAAACGATTAACATTGGTTTTGTCCTAAATCAAGGCGTCCTGTGTGATTTGGAGTTTAATTGGTGTGTTTCTCCTCATCTTTCTGTCCATTTTTGGTTTTATTTCACCTTTTATTCCTCTTCTTTTCTTCTCCTTTTCTTTGGTTGAAATTGACCAATTTTCTGAGTTTGAATTGTTTTTTGTTCGTTTGTTCCATCTGTTTCCAAATCGTAAAAGCTTGTTCTCCGATTTTCTTGGTCTGTTTAGTTTTATTAATGTCATAGTTAAACTTCTGATTTTCGCCTTTTGTTTTAGTCGCATAGTTTAATTAGGTCGTTTTGATTCCCTGCCTATTTGTGTTAAATAGTCAGTCACTTAGTCTAGGTTTTTGGGTTTTGGAATTGTTTAAATAATTTCTTTTGCTTGCCATGAAATACTTATTTGGTTTGGGTTATCTACTTAGGCTTTGAGGCCAGTTTAGACCTCACTTCAAGGGGTTTGTGTTGGGTTCTTAGGTCGGATCTGAGCTCATATCTGGTTGAGATATTGGGTCAATTCGACCCATTTGGTTTCCTAAAGTAAAAAACAGGGGTTTAAGGGGTAGTCTAGGAATTTAGGTTAGGGAATATATTGATAACTGATCTAGGAAACTTCTGGGAAGGTATCTTTTGGACTTAACTAAAAATTTGATTTTTAAACTAAGGTTACTTGAGCAAAAATGAAAATTCAAAAAGGATAAAGGTGCAAAACTAATTCCTTTCTTTGCTGCCCTAAAGGCTTTCCTATAAAGGCATAGTTTCTTCTTTCACAAGTGAGATTTTGAGAGAGAATTTAGAGACTGAAAAATACTTAAAAAAAAACGGCTGAGCTTCTTCTAGATTTTTAAAAAGTGTTGGAATTTGCTTTGAGTTTGTTGGTTTCTGCTCTTCAAGTTCCCTTTTAGTCAGATTTTCAAAAGCTGTCAAAGTGGTATTGATTCTGGGTTTGAATCTGGTTCAAAAAGCTGGATAATTGCGGTGTTGTTTGGCTGTTTCCATCGCTGACCATTGCTGCTGTTTCATCTTAAATTCTCAGCTCATTTTCCTTGTTGTTTGTTTCTGTAACCAAGTACACCTTTGAACCTTTTGTCAATGTGGGAAATCTTAACTTGAAGCTCTTTTGAAGATGTAGCTCTTGATTTAATTGAATGCATATGCTTTAGTTTGTGCTTAATTGTGTCTTTTCTCTTTATTTAGTGATATCATGACTATTTAAATTTGTATTGAGCATGTCTCTAGATCTTAAATTTTTTTTAGTTAATTTCATTTGGTTTGATTATTTGTTGTCAAGCGTTGAGGGTAAAACTGTTATAAGACGGTTCTTGTAAAGCCCGTTGTATTAGAATGTTACTCTTACTAGCTCGAGCTGTCAAGTGAGTTGAGACTACAGTTAATTGATCTACGGTTTTTCATCTCAATTAGAGATTGGTTTGGGTGTCTGAACAGATTCAATATGTAATGTTGCAATTCTGATGTTTGATTTGAGTGGTTTAAGGTTCTAAAGGGAACTCAATAAATGTGTTAGTATCCAGGAAGTTTATGCAATAATTCTGATTTTCAAAAATGCAAAAAGGGGGTTATGTGTTCTTGAGCAGGAACGGTCTTGGGTTATAATGTAGATTTGGCTTGTTTGACATCTCTTATTAAAATCAGCGCATATTCGTTTCTTTCTCAAGGATTGAAATTGGACAGACTTAAGTTAGTGTTAAAAACTAAAACTTTTCTGAAATGGTTTGGACTTTAATGAAATTTGAGTTCATGATGAAATCATTCTTGTATGAGCTGTTGTCACATTAGGAAGGGTAATTTCATTATGGAATGTATTTTGGCATCAAGGTGTGTTTCGCATTTGTCAAGGGCGATCATTATCTGTTTTTGATCTTTAGTTTTAAAGCTATTGGGTTGTTGGTATTTGACCCAGTTGTGCTGAATTTCCCTTCTCGGCAGGCATGTCTTCGATCTGGGCTTCATGATAGGCCCAGTTGCATTCTCATGCCTGTTCAGGCTATTGGCAATTGGTCGTTAGGCCCATAGCCAGCTTAAGCTCCTTCAATAATCAAACGTGGGTTCTGTTACTACTAGTTCCGTGGCTATTAAAATTTAGATTAGCTTGGTTTAAAAGTGAATCAGAAGTTCCACTGGTCTTTTAATAAATTGACTAGATTCTTAAAATAGATTTGAGGCGTGCCATATTAAGTAAGATATAGTTACGGCCCTCAAAAGCTTTAGTTTGAATTACCTTTAAAAATTGGAATTGAGGTGTGCCGTGCCAAATAAAATCTCAAAACGCATGGTCCTCACTTAATTAATGTTAATCCTTTAGAAATCGAGGCATGCCATTTAGTTGAATTTTCCATGGCCCTCGCAAATTTGACAGTGCGTAGTTTCTTTAGGCGACCTATTTAAAAATTACTTTCCTAAACTCGGGTGTGCATTTCATGTGACCCAAATCCAAATCTCAACAACGTTAACTAAAATGTGTCGTGGACCGCGAGTGCATTTCATGTGGCGTGGTTCAAAGACATGTTTTTGATAACGTTAAAATCTTCCTTAAAAATAATTAATAGCGGCTTAATAAGTTAAAACATACTATAGGCTAAAACATGTATTAAAATCAGATAATGGGCCAATTATGATAGTTTAAGCGACCGTGCTAGAACCACGGAATCCAGGGGTTCCTAACACCTTCCCTCGAGTTAACAGAATTCCTTATTTAGAATTTCTGGTTCGCATTAAAACTCAAAAATAGTTTCCTTCTTTCTGAAGACTTTCATATGGAAAAAGAAATAAAAAAAATCAATAAAAATCAAAATCCAAAATATGGGTTCCCTTCATTTTACAGTATTTTTTTCAAAAAAAAATCAGAAACAAAAATCCAAAAAAATTACTCCTTAGATGTCTTTCTTTCATAAATGTCAATAAATAAAAAAAAAATTTTGAAGTCCAAAAATATTTTTGCTTTTCTTTAGAAGTACTTTCGTAAATAAATAAAAGCTCAGAAATTCAAAACATTTTTCTTAAAAAAGTCCCTTTTTCGAAAAATAAGAGGCAACATCCAAAATCCAAAATATTTTCTTTCTTCTTTAGAAAAAGAGAAAACAAATGAAAATTCAAACAAAAATATTTTTCGTTTACTTTTGAAATTCCCAAAGTTCCAATCAAAAGAACAGGAATTTTAGAAGTGTTTCTTTCAAAAAATAAAAGAAAAATCAAAATCAAAAAATCCAAAAAAAAAATTCCCTTTCTTCTTTTAAAATATTTTTTTCCGAAAATTCCAAAAGAAAAAAAAATCAAAAAATCAAAAATATTTTTCTTTTGCCTTAAAGCTTTCATGGTCTGAGTTTTATAAAAAGAAAAAAAAATAGTTAGTTTACTCAATTCCCAATCTTCCCGAACTACGCAAGATCTGATTCATGCGGGGTCATGATATGTAGGAAATCCCCATCGGATTCGATCATAGCCATAAAATAAGTTGAGTGAAAAAATAAGTTGAAAAAAAAAGAGAGTGAAAAAAAATAAGAAAAAGAGAGTGAAAAAAAATAAAAGAGTGACAAAAACAAAAAAAAAAGAAAAAGAAAAAGAGAGTGCAAAAATAAAAGAGCGGCAAAAACGAGATGAAAGAAAAAATCAAAAGTGATTAAAGAGAGGCAGAAATGAAGAATAGAGGTACAGAGTGAAAAGATCTACCGGGATGAAACATGCAACCGTTCAAACACACGGTAGAAGCGTTTAACTGTTAGGTGCATTGCATCCCAACATGCGATTTCCTATATGTTAAATGTTTCAAAACTAACAAGGTTGTTGGATGTGCAAGCTAGCCAGGTTTTGGTGGTTGGTTTTTTGGTTGTCTAGCCTCCCCTCCGTCACAAAATCCAAAGGCATAGATGGCCTCCGCAATCAATCTACCAATCATCGGTCCTGAGGATACCCGGCATCGGCTATTCTGCAACTAGAATCAGCAGCTGCTGAAGAGAATAAGATGTTGCATCTCCGTATATGGGAAATCTGGGACGCCTGGTCTAATGGTAGGAAAACGCCAAGTGCAATCCCTGGGTTCTCTGAATTGATCCCAGGTCGGGTGAGGCTACCAATGCCCCTGTGCCCAACCCGCTCATCCCATGCGGGCACCCTCTAATTCCCTCCAATGATCCTGACATGCCTTCTGTGGTTCGCCCCAAGCATCGGCTCCAAGGGCACCACCTCCAATGTTCAGCTTTCAGGGTCCACAGCTTCAATGAGATATAATATATGTGACCCCCTACTCTTTCACTCAACCTCCGCGATATGATCTCTCGGTGGAGCAAGAAAAGGTTGTTAAATATCCCGAGCAAGAGGAGATTGCTCGGAAGATGAAGAGCCTAGAACAAAGCTTGAAAAACATGCAAGGTCTGAGTGGCCAAAAGAGTGTCTCATACTCTGACCTCTGTATGTTTCCCCATGTCCACTTGCCAGTTGACTTCAAGATGCCAAAATTTGAAAAGTACAACGGGCATGGAAACCCGGTCGCTCATCTGAAATGATACTCCAACCAATTGAGGGGTGCTGGTGGAAAAGAGGAGCTGCTAATGGCCTATTTTGGGGAAAGCCTCACCGGAATCGCTTCTGAGTGGTATACGGATCAAGAAATTAATCATTGGCATGTGTGGGACGATATGGCTCGAGATTTTGTCCGCCAGTTCCAATATAATGTGGACATTGCTCCCGACAGAAACTCCTTGACCAATTTGAAAAAGAAAACCGCGGAAAGCTTCCGCGAATATGCTATCAAATGGCATGAGCAAGCTGCCAGGGTAAAGCTGCAAATGGACGAAATTGAATTGGTCACGGTCTTCCTGCAGGCCCAAGAGGCTGACTACTTCCAGAACATGATGTCTGCTGTGGGCAAGCCATTTGCTGAGGCTATCAAAATCGGGGAAATGGTTGAAAACGGTCTAAAAACAGGTCGAATCCTGAGTCTCGCTGCTGTTAAGGCCACATCACAGTCTGCTCAGAATGGTTCAGAGGGTTTGATAAACAGAAACAGGAGTGAAGGGGGAGTCATGATGGTTTCAAGCTCGAGGGGGGCCCGCAGGTCATTCAGCCAATCATATGTGCCTCCTATGGTCCCACAACACTATTATCCCCTTATGTCATGGCACTGCCTTCCTATGCGGTGATGAGCGCACAATCTTATACGCAGCCACAACATTATACACAAAACCGAGCTCCACCTCCCAGAAATGCCCATCCTTACCAAGATCCATATAATCTTCAACCAAATGATCCCCAATACAATCCTCGCCCAAGAGAGCCTTTCACAAAGAATCAGTTCACCCCTATTGGTGAATCATATTCAAGCTTGTTCCAAAAGCTAATCAGGCTAGATCTATTACAGCCAGTGGCCCCGAACCGGCCGAATCCCGAGTCCCCCTCGCACCAAGCTGATGCTAGATGTGAATACCACTCTGGAGCAGTAGGACACAGTACAGAGGACTGTTGGACCCTCAAAAGGGCTGTTGAGGATTTGATTGAAGCTGAAAGAATTGTTTTTCAGGATCAAGAAGCTCCTGATGTGATGAACAATCTATTGTCTGCCTACAACATCGGGCCAATAGTCGGAATGATTTGTGAAGCTGAGGAATGTGATCCGGCACTAAAGGCCATTGCAGCCATGACCAAAACAGAAGAAAAGCCAAAAGCTGGTCGCCAAGCCTGAAAGTTCCCTATCAGACGGGAGTCTCGGTAGCCAGATCTTGCTATCCTTTCTGCATTCGGATTATCTCAGGGTGTGATCCGGATGTCTTACTTTATTGTCTTACTTTCCGATGTAAACCCTTCTATCTTCAAAAATTGAAAAAAAAAACAAAAAAAATCAAAAAAAAATGAAATTAATCTGGAACCTGAAAGTGTTATTGCAAAATAAAATGAAAAAGAAAAAGAAAAAGAAATGAAAGATACACAAAAAGGAAAGGAAGAAAAGACAAAGAAAATGAAAAAAAATGAAAAAAGAGAGGAAAAGGAAAAGAAAAAGAAAGAGAAAACAAAGCAAACCAAAATAGAAGAAGAATGAAAGAAGAAAAAAACAACGTTCCCTGAACTACGTTCGACTTGATTCCGAAAGGATACGTAGGCAGCCTCTCTCTAGGGTTCAGCCATACCAAAACAAAAATCCAAATTCTCCAAAAAGAGAAACTGGGGCAGATGTTATAATGGTTCGGCGATGATCCCGCCCAAAAGGTTCCAAAGTTGTAACTCAATCCAAATCCGCCCCCCAAGTCCTTCCGATCAATCGGTGAGAATGTTCAAGGATCAGAGAATACAGTTACTTGGATCTGATACAACAAAATGAGTGAAATGAAATGAGAGAGTCTTATTGGTGAAAATCCACACGGGCACCATGAGGCGATGGTAAGCAGAGAAATGAAAAATGAGAGAGTCTTATTAGTGAAAACTCGCAAAGGGCACTATAAGGCGATGGTGAGAAGAGAAATGAGAGTAGTCAGTTAGTGAAAACCTGCAAAGGGCGCCACTGATCGAAAAGAGGATCCTCACAGCCATCGGCACCGACAAAGTCCTGGCAAGGTTTCTTGAATTTTGAAGCAAAAGTTGTGATGAATTTCTGAGAGTCGGACGGTTTACACAGATCAGGCATCCAGTCCAAAGGCATGTCATGTTCATTGAAGTCCGCATGTACTACAGATAAGTCCTTCGTTCCTTTCCCCGAAAGGGACAATTCTTGTTTTAAACTCATTCTCCATTCCATTGTTTTCTTTGAATCCCTTTCGGTCTAACACTGTTCCGAAACTAAGACAAAGAAAGGATGGCAAGACTGATTTACAGGGTTCTCATTTGGCGTGAGTAATGTGCGAGCGCTAGCCATAGCGGCCGATGCTTTAAAATCAAAACTCTTGGAAAGAGAAAATCACATTGAAGTGTCTATAAAGGCAAATGAAGTTGAAAAGGTTGAGTCCCACGTGGCTAACCGTCTTGGCCAAGGTTGGGAAAGCCAAGGTGCCCCAAATGCTCTGAAATTGAAGTTGGGAAGAAAGAAGCTAGAAAAGAAAGGCCTATGAAGGCGAAATAAAGTTGAAAAAGGTTAAGTCCCCCGTGACTAGCCGTTGCGACAAAGTTTGAGGAGCCAAAAGTTCCCCAATGCTCCGAAAGTTAAAAAAGAAGAAAAAAAAGAAAAAAAAAGAAAAAAAGAAGAAAAAAAGAAAGAAGATAAAAGAAAAGGAAGTCAGAAAGGAAGGCAAGATAAAGTCGAAAAGGTTGAATTCCACCGACCAATCATCATGAGAAAGTCTGGAAAAGTTGGATTTTCTCCAGAGACATAAATGCAATCGGTGTTCAGGAAGCAACCAGTAGTGTGAGATCAAGTGATCAAACCTCAATCTTTTACGCTTTTCCAACATTAGGACAGCCTCCATTCCCTAGTCGCCTTGTTTTAGACATAGGGCCTCCATTCCCTAGTTGCTTTTCCCCTTTAAAGATACACAATCCTTATTTAGATCCTAGTTTCAAATACTCACCTCAAAGTGCTGAAGACTTAGATATGATTGAAGTCACAAGCTTCGCATGTCCCGCCTTGATCCAAAGCTGAAGAAAGAACCAGCACCTACAGCTGACGAGCATCAAGATTCAGATCGGAGCCCACAGAAAGAACCAGCTAATACTCAAGATCAAGCTTTAAGAGATTTATAGATAGGAATCTTGTAACTCGTAGCTGATAAGATTAGCTAGCTTAGCTTTTTATTTTCCATTTTGGTGTAATAAGGAGTTCAGCAAGCAGTAGCAACAGCAGCAACAGGCACTCGCAAGGTTCGGTCAGCTCTTTTCAAAAATGCTTCTCATAATTGCTTTTACTCCAAAAGTTTCATTGTCCAGGAATGTCTCTTTTCTTAATCTTGTCATTTTTCTTATTCTCTTTTTAGTTTTGTCTGTCACACCTCCTTTTTTANATTAGGGCTCCAATACCTGAGTTGCGCCTTTTAGACATAGGGCCTCCATTCCCTAGTCGCCTTTCGCCAACATTAGGGCTCCAATCCCTAAGCTGAGATTATTAGAGCTCCTATCCCTAAGTTGAGATTTTTGGACATAGGGCCTCCATTACCTAGTCGCCTTTTGCCAACATTAGGGCTCCAATCCCTGAGTTGATATTTTTAGACATAGGGCCTCCATTCCCTAGTCGCCTTTTTGCCAACTTTAGGCCTCCAATCCCTGAGTTTAGATTATTATAGATAGGGCCTCCATTCCCTAGTCGCCTTACCCACATTAGGGCTCCAATCCCATAGTTGAGTTTTTAGACATAGAGCCTCCATTCCCTTGTCACCTTTTGCCAACATTAGGGCTCCAATCCCTGAGTTGAGATTTTTAGACATAGGGCCTCCATTCCCTAGTCGCCTTTTGCCAACATTAGGGCTCCAATCCCTGAGTTGAGATTTTAGACATAGGGCCTCCATTCCCTAGTCGCCTTTTTTTTTGCCAACATTAGGGCTCCAATCCCTGAGTTGAGATTTTAGACATAGGGCCTCCATTCCCTAGTCGCCTTTCGCCAACATTAGGGCTCCAATCCCTAAGCTGAGATTTTTAGACATAGAGCCTCCATTCCCTAGTCGCCTTTTTGCAAACATTAGGGCTCCAATCCCTAAGTTGAGATTTTTGGACATAGGGCCTCCATTCCCTAGTCGCCTTTTTGCCAATATTAGGTCCAATCCCCCTTTTGCCAACTCCCCAATCCCTGAGTTGAGATTTTTAGACATAGAGCCTCCATTCCCTAGTCGCCTTTTTGCAGACATTAGGGCTCCAATCCCTGAGTTAAGAGTTTTAGACATAGGGCATCCATTCCCTAGTCGTCTTTTTGCCAAAATTAGGGCTCCAATCCCTGAGTTGAGATTTTCAGACATAGGGCCTCCATTCCCTAGTCGCCTTTTTTGCCAACATTAGGGCTCCAATCCCTGAGTTGAGATTTTTAGACATAGGGCCTCCATTCCCTAGTCGCCTTTTTGGCCAACATTAGGGCTCCAATCCCTGAGTTGAGATTTTTAGACATAGGGCCTCCATTCCCTAGTCGCCTTTTGCCAACATTAGGGTTCCAATCCCTGAATTGAGATTTTTAGACATAGGGCCTCCATTCCCTAGTCGCCTTTTTTTCAACATTAGGGCTCTCATCCCTGATTTGGAATTTTTAAACACAGGACCTCCATTCCCTAGTCGCCTTTTTTCGCCAACATTAGGGCTCCAATCCCTGAGTTGAGATTTTTAGACATAGGGCCTCCATTCCCTAGTCGCCTTTTGCCAATATTGGGGCTCCAATCCCTGAGTTGAGATTTTAGACATAGGGCCTCCATTCCCTAGTTGCCTTTTTTCCAACATTAGGGTTCCAATCCCTGAGTTGAGATTTTTAGACATAGGGCCTCCATTCCCTAGTCGCCTTTTTGCCAACATTAGGGCTCCAATCCCTGAGTTGAGATTTTTAGACATAGGGCCTCCATTCCCTAGTCGCCTTTTTGCCAACATTAGGGCTCCAATCCCTGAGTTGAGATTTTTAGACATAGGGCCTCCATTCCCTAGTCGCCTTTTTTGCCAACATTAGGGCTCCAATCCCTAAGTTGAGATTTTAGACATAGGGCCTCCATTCCCTAGTCGCCTTTTTGCCAACATTAGGGCTCCAATCCCTGAGTTGAGATTTTTAGACATAGGGNGTTATTTTAGGAATTATTGTAGAATTTTTCTGATTGTTTGCATTTTTTGTGTGCATGTTTAATCTTGTTTAAATCATAAAAATACAAAAATACATTGCATTTGCATTTAGGATGTAATTTTACATTTTTTAGATTAATTAGTAAATTAGTTTGTTTCACAAAAAATGGAAAATCACAAAAATAACTTATTTTGCATTTTTAGTTGTTTAAATTCGAATTTTGGTAGTTTTCTTTTAAGTTGGTATTTAATTAGTTGTGATAATTATTATTTACAGTTAATTAATTTAATTTGGTAGGATAATTTTGTTTAGGGATTAATTTAGGCTTTATTTTCAATTTTTGAAAAGAAAAGAGGTTTGAAATTGAAAGAAAAGGAAAAGAAATGGAAAAGAGTCGGATTTTTGGGCCAAATTCATAATTTCCCCCAAGCCTAAATTGAATTCCCTGAAACCCGGCCAATCCCGATCAAATTGGCCCAAAACCCGTTCCCATGCCGGGTCCAAGTCTCACTTCAGGACCAAACGACCCTGTTTTGATAGCTTTCGATTAGGACAGTTGATCTCTTTTGATCTAACGGTCCGGAACTGGGGTCTTGGTTACTATATAATTGTCCGAATATGTGCCCCCGTTCCGTCTCTCATTTCACCCTCTTTTAGAGACGCCCAAAACCCTAGAGTCGCCCTAGTTTTCCACCGCCTCGAGCTGGCGGCACCTCCCTTAGACCAGTCCCAAATTCACACCATAGACTCTCCTTCACCTCCCCATCTAAATCTCTATTCCTTTTCCCTCGAATCAGACTCAAACTCTTCCAATCTTAAATCGAAGGTTGAACCCTAAAACCCCAAATCATCTTGCCCTCGAATCCGTGGCATGCAAAGCCCAACCTCCGAGTGTTCTGAGTTTTTCAAGGTTGATTTAGCACAAAATAATGTTGGCCGTTTGTTCTTGACGAAGAACAAACGATTAACATTGGTTTTGTCCTAAATCAAGGCGTCCAGTGTGATTTCGAGTTTAATCGGTGAGTTTCTCCTCATCTTTCTGTCCATTTTTTATTTTGTTTCACCTTTTATTCCTCTTCTTTTCTTCTCCTTTTCTTTGGTTGAAACTCGACCACTTTTTTGAGTTTGAATAGTTTTCTGTACGTTTGTTCCCTCTGTTTTAAAATCGTAAAAGCTTGTTTTCCAATTTTCTTGGTCTGTTTAGTTTTATTAATGTCATAGTTAAACTTCTGATTTTTGCCTTTTGTTTTAGTCGCATAGTTTAATTAGGTCGTTTTGATTCCCTGCCTATTTGTGTTAATTAGTCAGTCACTTAGTTTAGGTTTTTGGGTTTTGGAAATCGTTTAAATGATTTCTTTTGCTTGCCATGAAATACTGATTTGGTTTGGGTTATCTGCTTGGGCTTTGAGGCCAGTTTAGACCTCACTTCAAGGGGTTTGTTTAGGTTCTTGGGTCGGATTTGAGCTCATATCTTGTTGAGCTATTGGGTCAATTCGACCCATTTGGTTTCCTAAAGTAAAAAACAGGGGTTTAAGGGGTAGTCTAGGAATTTAGGTTAGGGAATATATTGATAACTGATCTAGGAAACTTCTGGGAAGGTATCTTTTGGACTTAACTAAAAATTTGATTTTTAAACTAAGGGTACTTGAGCAAAAATAAAAATTCAAAAAGGATAAAGGTGCAAACCTAATTCCTTTCTTTGCTGCCGTAAAGGCTTGCCTATAAAGGCATAGTTTCTTCTTTCACAAGTGAGATTTTGAGAGAGAATTTAGAGACTGAAAAATACTTTAAAAAAAAAGGCTGAGCTTCTTCTAGATTTTTGAAAAGTGTTGGAATTTGCTTAGAGTTTGCTGGTTTCTGCTCTTCAAGTTCCCTTTTAGTCAGATTTCAAAAGCTGTCAAAGTGGTATTGATTCTGGGTTCGAATCTGGTTCAAAAAGCTGGATAATTGCTGTGTTGTTTGGCTGTTTCCATCACTGACCATTGCTGTTGTTTCATCTTAAATTCTCAGCTTATTTTCCTTGTTGTTTGTTGCTGTAACCAGGTATACCTTTGGACCTTTTGTCAATGTGGGAAATCTTAACTTGAAGCTCTTTTGAAGATGTAGCTCTTGATTTAGTTGAATGCATATGCTTTAGTTTGTGCTTCATTGTGTCTTTTCTCTGTATTCAGTAATATCATGACTATTTAAATATGTATTGAGCATGTCTCTAGATCTTAAATTTTGTCAGTTAATTTCATTTGGTTTGATTATTTGTTGTCATGCGTTGAGGGTAAAACTGTTATAAGATGGTTCTTGTAAAGCTCGTTGTATTAGAATGTTACTCTTACTGGCTCGAGTTATCAAGTGAGTTGAGACTACAGTTAATTGATCTACGGTTTTTCATCTCAATTAGAGATTGGTTTGGGCGACTGAACATATTCAATATGTAATGTTGCAATTCTGATGTTTGATTTGAGCGGTTTAAGGTTCTAAAGGGAACTCATTAAATGTGTTAGTATCCAGGAAGTTTATGCAATAATTCTGATTTTCAAAAATGCAAAAAGGGGGTTATGTGTTCTTGAGCAGGAAAGGTCTTGGGTTATAATGTAGATTTGGCTTGTTTGACATCTCTTATTAAAATGAGCGCATTTTCGTTTCTTTCTCAAGGATTGAAATTGGACAGACTTAAGTTAGTGTTAACAACTAAAACTGTTCTGAAATGGTTTGGCCTTTAATGAAATTTGAGTTCATGATGAAATTATTCTTGTATGAGCTGTTGGCACATTAGGAAGGGTAATTTCATTATGAAATGTATGTTGGCATCAAGGTGTGTTTCGAATTTGTCAAGGACCATCATTATCTATTTTTGATCTTTAGTTTTAAAGCTATTGGGTTGTTGGCATTTGACCCAGTTGTGCTGAATTTCCCTTCTCGGCAGGCATGTCTTCGATCTGGGCTTCATGATAGGCCTAGTTGCATTCTCATGCCTTTTCAGTCTATTGGCAATTAGTCGATAGGCCCATAGCCAGCTTAAACTCCTTCAATAATCAAACATGGGTTCTATTACTACTAGTTCCGTGTCTATTAAAATTTAGATTAGCTTGGTTTAAAAGTGAATCAGAATCCACTAGTCTTTTAATAAATTGACTAGATTCTTAAAATAGATTTGAGGCGTGCCATATTAAGTAAAATATAGTTACGGCCCTAAAAGCTTTAGTTTGAATTCCCCTTAAAAATTGGAATTGAGGTGTGCCGTGCCAAATAAAATATCAAAACGCATGGCCCTCACTTAATTAATGTTAATCCTTTAGAAATCGAGGCATGCCATTTAGTTGAATTTTCCATGGCATTCGCAAATTTGACAGTGCGTAGTTGCTTTAGGCGCGCTATTTAAAAATTACATTCCTAAACTAGGGTGTGCATTTCATGTGACCCAAATCCAAATCTCAACAACGTTAACTAAAATGTGTCGTGGACCGCAGGTGCATTTCATGTGGCGTGGTTCAATGACATGTTTTTGATAACGTTGAAATCTTCCTTAAAAATAATTAAAAGCGGTTTAATAAGTTAAAACATACAATAGGCTAAAACGTGTATTAAAATAAGATAATGGGCCAATTATGATAGTTTAAGCAACCATGCTAGAACCACAGAATCCGAGGGTGCCTAACACCTTCCCTCGGGTTAACAGAATTTCTTATTCGGAATTTCTGGTTCGCAGACTTCAAAAGGAAAGTCGAATTTTCCTCAATTTGGGATTTTAAAATAAACCGGTGGCTTGGGGCACCAGAAAACAAACCATCCCAAGTGGCGACTCTGAATAAAAATAAATAATCCCATTTCGAATAATGTCACATAAATTGGAAAAACTCCCTTGTGCTACCTTCGGGTGCGTAAGAAAGGAGGTGTGACATGCATCACCTCTTCATCAGGAAAGTAGGTCCTCAATGGCTCATACTCTTCATCTATCGGGTTCTTGGCCAAATGATTGGCCAAGGCTTGGGCTTTCATTGCAGTCCGAGTCACACAGACGATGTCAAACTCTGTGAGCAAAATCTGCCACTTTTCAAGTCTTCCTGTGGGCATAGGCTTTTGAAAGATATACTTTAGAGGATCCATGCGAGAAATGAGGTAAGTGGTGTAGGATGACAGATAATGCTTCAACTTTTTTTCCACCCAAGTCAAGGCGCAACATGTCCTTTTAAGGAGAGTATACTTAACCTCGTAAGAAGTGAACTTCTTGATGAGATAATAAATGGCCTGCTCCTTCTTGCCAGTGACGTCGTGTTGGCCCAACACACAACCAAACAAATTGTCCAGTACTGTCAAATAAAGAATTAAAGGTCTCCCAGGTTCTGGTGGAACTAGCACATGTGGGTTTGACAAGTACCTCTTGATCTTGTCGAATGCCTCCTGACACTCATCAGTCCATTTGAGCATGGCGTCCTTCTTTAGCAACTTAAAGATGGGCTCACAAGTTGTTGTGAGTTGAGCGATAAACCTGCTGATGTAGTTTAACGGCCCGAGCAAATTCATCATCTCAATCTTGTTCTTTGGCGGCGGCAATTCCTGGATGGCCTTAATCTTCGACGGATCCAACTCAATACCTTGCTGACTGACTATGAATCCCAGTAGTTTCCCAGATGGGACACCAAACACATATTTTGCAGGGTTGAGCTTAAGGTTGTACCTGCGAAGCCTCTGGAAAAACTTTCTCAAGTCCTCAACATGATCTGACTGCTTCCTGGACTTTATGATCACATCATCTACATAGACCTCAATCTCCTTGTGTATCATGTCATGAAATATGGTGGTCATTGCCCTCATGTAAGTTGCCCCTGCGGTTTTCAAACCAAATGGCATTACCTGGTAGCAATATGTTCCCCATGGCATGATGAACGCTGTCTCTTCTACATCTTCCGATCCATTAAGATCTGGTGATATCTCGCATAGCAATCCACAAAAGACCCGATCTCATGCTTGGCACAGTTATCAATCAAAATGTGGATATTTGGCAATGGGAAGTTATCCTTTGGACTTGCTTTGTTGAGATCGCGGTAATCAACACACGCCATGGTCTTACCATCCTTCTTTGGCACTGGCACAACATATACTAACCAAGTGGGATATCGAGTAACTCGAATGACCTTCGCATCAAGGTGCATTGTGATTTCTTCTTTGATCTTCACACTCATGTCAGTCTTGAACATCCTTAACTTCTGCTTGACGGGAGGGAATGCTAGATCAGTTGGCAATTTGTGAACAACCAAGTCAGTACTCAAACCCGGCATGTCATCATACGACCATGCGAAAATATCTTTATATTCAAACAATGCTTTGATTATTTCTTCCTTGATTTGTGGTTCCAGGTGTACACTTATCTTGGTTTCTTTGACATTATATGGATCTCCTAAATTGATTGCTTCAGTTTCATTCGAATTAAGCTTGGGTTTCTCTTCAAAATGATTTAGTTCTTTACTAATTTCCTCAAATGCCTCCTCTTCATCATATTCTGTTTCATCATCACACTCTACTTCTTGGATTATTATTTCAGAGTTAGATTGACTTTAAAGACTTGGCCGAAAATTCCTCATGCATGTCATGTCATTGAAACCAGTATAAAAAGAACTGTACAACAAAAAACGAAAATGACACTATAAGGAGTAATGGAAAAGGGAAATTGCATTTCATTGAAAATAAAGGATAGAAAGGTTTGTACATCAAAACAATAAAAAAATTTGGATTACAACCCTGGAATAAAGCAAAACTACCAAAACTCCTTCTGAGTAGGGAGAGGAGTAGCCTTCCAATTGTTAAGCTTCACTTTTGGCCCAATAAACTACACATCTGCTTTGCTGGAACCTTCCCCAATTTCCACCATGTTCACCTCATCAAATAGACTCTGGAACTTTTCAATCAGCTCTTCATCAAAGTCGACCACAGGCTCTGGGACTTCTGACACTGGGCGCTTCAGGACCCCTGGCTTGACGAAGGACCCGGAGAGGCGTGGGATAGGCTTAGGGAGTGACCATGCCTTCTTTTTTTTTACCTTTTAGCCCTCTTCACCTCGTCCCCTGTGGGCTTGAATCCTAGACCGAACGTACCAAGATTTTCAGGTAGAGACACTGGCTTCACGATACCTTGTAAAGATGCACCCAGACCTTTGCCCTGCACAAAACCATTCTTCAACATTTCAGATGCCACCATGACGGATGTGGAGGCTAACTTTGGACCTGGAATACACTCCCCCTCCGGAATCATCTCAACTAGCACTATTTCGGAAACTTGGTAGACCCAAGGCCCTTTATCATCTTCGGCTTCAGTAAACTGGACGGAGGTATCATTTTAAGCACATAAGTTCTCATCACCATGCACGGCGATCTCCTGTCTGTCCCAGTCAAACTTTACCATCTGGTGCAGGGAAGAAGGGACTGCTTTGGAAACATGTATCCAAGGCCTGCCCAACAACAAATTGTAGGAGATAGCCACATCTAGTACCTGGAACTCCATGGTAAATTCAACTGGTCCTATTGTCAGTTCGAGCACAATATCGTCAACATAATCTTTTCCCCCTTCGTCAAAACCTCGGACACATATACTGTTCTTGTGGATCCTTTCAGTATCAATTTTCAACTTGTGCAGAGTGGAATGTTCGTGCTGGAACCATTGTCAACTAGCTCCCTTGTGACCACAGAATCTTCGCATTTCACTGTGAGATAAAGAGCTCGATTGTGCTCCGTACCCTCCAAAGGCAACTCATCATCCGAGAAGGTGATCCTGTTTGCCTCGAATATCTTTTTGGCAATCTTCTCCTAATGGTTCACTGTGATCTTGTCATGGACATGAGCTTCATTTAGGATCTTTATGAGGGCCCGGTGGTGCTCGTCCAAATGTATCAACAATGATAGAAGAGAAATCTGAGCGGGTGTCTTCCTCAACTGTTCTACGATGGAGTAATCCTGCACCTTCATTTTTCTCAAAAATTCTTCCGCCTCCTATTCTGTGACTGGCTTATTCACTAGAATCAGATTATCTTTGAGTGGCTTAGCTTTCCTTAATTCCTCTAGGCTAAAGCATCTCCCCGAACGAGTCAACCCACGGGTTTCATTAACTTCCTCTTCCACTTCTTTCCCTTTATAGGTTACTATTACTTGCTTGTAATTCCATGGAACAACCTTGGTGTTATTTATCGGCAGCTGGGTCATAGGTTTAACAATAATAGGGTCGGTGCGAGTCCCTTTCACGATTATGACAGGCTTACTTGCTGCCCACGACACAACCACTTTCTGCGTTCCTTGCTTTGTTTCAACATCATCTGGGAACCCTTTCACAGCTAATACAGGCGGCTTAACATTGGGCAGGCTTAGCTTGTCCTTCAGCCCTTCAGCTGTCGAGGATGTTGCATTTGTAACAACTGGAGTTTTGACTGAATTACTGTCACTGTCACGGATCATCATGACAGACTTCGAAGGCTTCTCGGGCTCCCCATCCTTATAAACTATCTCAATCATGTGCATTTCAGCATGGGATGGCAAGGGATTTTGATTGATGTTTGGGGTTTTCGTGCTCTGGACCACAATTTGGTTTGTATCGATAAGCTCTTGGATAGCGTTCTTCAAATGCCAACACTTTTCTGTGTCGTGCCCCGGAGCATCCGAACGATATGCACATCTGAGGGAATAATCCAAGTTCTCTCGAGGGGAATTTGGTAATTTTGACTCAATCGACCTCATAACATCCAACAGCCTCAATCTCTGAAACAAACTGGCATAAGACTCCCCTAGCGGGGTGAAAGTTTGCTTCCGCTGCAGTCTTTTCTTTCTATACTCCGGCCTGGGTTGAAAGCTTGGACCAGTAGGGTTTTGGTATGTTGGTGGAGGGGTAAGGATTTTGTGGAGCTGGTGCATGCCATTGCGGGTAAGGAGGGGGTTGAGCATATCACTGTGCGTGGTGATGTGGTATTGGGGGTGGTCTGATTGAATATTGAGGGTTTTGTGGTGGGAAGTAGTGTTGGGATGGATTATATGGAGTTTGGGTGTAGGTTTGAGGTTGGGGTCGTTGGGACATGCCACGATCCTGAGACGACCACAGCAACATCTTCTTTCTTCCTTTTCCCTAACACACCCCAGGTGCCATTCTGAATTGCTTGTGTGGTTGCTTTGATGGCGGAGTAACTCATGATCTTGCTTGATTTAAGTCCTTCCTCTACCATTCCTCCCATCTTCACCACTTCATTGAAAGACTTACCTATGGACGAGATCAAATAAACAAAGTAAGTAGGCTCCAAGGCCTAAAGAAAGTACTCCACCATTTCAGCTTCCTTCATCGGAGGGTTGACTCGTGCCGCCGTTCTCTCCACCGGAAACCATACTCCCTGAAGCTCTCACAGGGCTTTTTCTCTAGCTTAGTCAAGGATAGGCGACCTGGGACAATCTCTACATTGTACTGGAAATGCCGAGTGAAAGCCTGGGCCAAGTCATCCCAGGTGTACCACCTGTTGTTGTCCTGGCGGTTATACCACTCCAATGTTGCACCACTCAAACTTTGACTAAAATATGCCATCAACAATTCATCTTTCCCACCAGCACCCCTCATTTTGTTGCAAAATCCTCTTAAGTGGGCCACGGGGTCTCCATTCCCATCGTACAAGTCAAACTAGGGCATTTTGAATCTGTCAGGTAACTGGACATCAGGAAACAAGCACAGATCTTTATAAGCCACACTCACTTGGCCACCTAACCCTTGCATATTTCTCAGCGACTGCTCCAAGCTCTTTACTTTCCTAAATATCTCCTCTTGCTCTGTGTTTTTGGGTGGCTTCTCAGTTTCGACAGGAAGTTCAAAGTGAGGAGTGTAAGAGTAATGATCCGGGACTTTGAAGGTAGGCTCTGGGGCATAGTATTTGTTATCTTGGTCTTGGAATGCCGGCTCACTGGAAGATCGATGGAGGATAGCTGGCGGAGGTGCTACGAAGACAGGGGTAGCCGGTGGAGCAAGGTGGGTGGTTGCTTTGGCTGGTGGAGCTAGGATAGTTTGGTAAGAGGTGCCAGGATAGTGATGGTAAGGGGTGAAGCTTGGTGCGTGCTGTGGGGATAGATCAACAATGGTGGGCTCTTGAGATTGAGCTAGTGGAGGGATGAAAGCAGGGTTGGCGGGGTATGACGGTGGAGGATGCCCCTTCATCCATGCCTGGTACATTTCGGCCATTTGGTACTTCAACTTATGTACCTCTTCTTTCAAACCAGACTCAGATTCCTCCATCTCTTTCGGCGGGTCAATAACACCTGCGTCCAATTCATTGCTAGCCATGATCGCCTTGTGTTTAGACCTGGTGTTATACAGGTGTCTTGCCAGAAATGCCAAACAAACTAACCACCTTCCTGTACTCAATAACAACAACAAACTTGTTAGCGTTTAAGAGTTTAACAGATAGGCAACCAAACGTTTGGGATGCAATGCACCTGAACACTTAACTGCTTCTATTGTGTATTTGAACGGTTGCATGCTTCATCCCGGCCTTAACTAACTCTTTTCACTTTGAACATTCTTTTCTTTCTCTCAATGCCTTTCTTTAATCACTAGTAATTTTCTCACTTGGTTCCTATCGCTCCCCTTTATTTTGTACTCTCGTTTGTTCTCTCTTTTTGCCATTCTTCCTTTCCCCTCAGTTTTTTTTTCTCTTTTCACTTTATGGTTGTGATCGAATCCTATGGGGATTGCCTACGTATCATAACGCCGCATGAATCAGATCATTACGTAGTTCAGGGGATAAATATGAAATAAAAGAAAGAATTTTTTTGGGTTTTCAATTCTATTAAAAATAAAATCTTTTTGGATTTTCTATTACAAGGACTCTGACATACAGACTCTAAATAGGAAAAACAAACTAGACATTAAAAAAAACTAACATACTCGAAAAATGAAATACGGACTTAAAACCAAAAGAAAGTCAGGAGTACATAAGAGCTTCCACCGGTGCCCTCGGAGCCTGCGGAACATTATCCGGTCTTTGCGCGGGCCTTTGTGCAATATCCTATTAAAGACGGTCCAAGTCAGACAGATGCGAACGAATGTCATCACGGAAGCAAAAACATTGACCTGGTCATGTCCTTACATTTGTGACATTTCATCACGACATAGTCAGCTATCTCTTTAATCCTTGTTCTGATGACACCTTTCTCTTGAAGCAGATGCCCTATTTGCTGCGCCCGAGCTTCCAACACTTGGGTATCTGTGTTGTTTTGGTCCTGTAATTGTTGTATGCTTTCTTCCAGTTGGCCAATCAGTGCATAGCAATGCTCTCTTTCTGCTTTGAAATTCTTTGTTTGCTGGGCCATTTCATTTTCAAGAGTAGTCAGCTTCTTTTTTAGAAACGTGACTTCTCTGTCATACTTTTCCTTTAGCCGTTGAACAAACTTTGCCCGCCCTTCTGCATTCTTTGTCAATCTTGCCCGAGTTTTGCAAATTCCTCTTCGACCTTTTCCATGTCATCCCTGTAATCACACACTTTTCGTCTAAGACTGTTTATGAGTTTTTCATCTTGTCGGCTTTTGGCTGAGTTTTCAGCGGCAATCTTCATCCTCTGAATCTGAGCTCGGAGGGCTTTATTTTCTTGGACCAGCCTTCTCCTTTCACCTTCAGCTTCTTGCACCTGTAGATCATTATTGAATTCGATATTTCTCAAATTTTCTTCCAGAGTGTGAATGGCAGCTAGATATTTTTTCTTCTTTTCTCCCAGGCTAACTTTTCCCTGACTTTATCATCAAAAGCCTGAACATGAGGTCTCTTGGCAGGTCTCTCAGGCTCGAGCTCGGGCTCTGGCTCATTATTTGCACAAGACTTTCTTTCAAACCACACGGCATAATCTGGATTCACTTCCCCTCTCGCAGGATCTGGTACCTGGTTGTCATTTTTCAGATATCGGCAACCATTCCACTCTTGTTGGACTAAAGCCTTGGGTAATGCAACTTCTAGGTGTAGCTCACTGACTTGGGTACTTAAATCTTCATCTTCAGGCACCACTTGATATCTTCCTAACTGCCTTTAAACTCTTTACTGTGCGTATGGCTGGACACTTCTCAAACACATCAACATCAGGTAACCTTTTGTAGCCGTCATGTGTATGATTTCCATCACCGGAAGCCATCCTAGAGTCCATTCAATCTGACTTGCTTCTAGAGTCCTTAAGCGGGAGACCCAGGCTTCAAACCCTTCTGGGGAATTGTAGTCTTTCACCCTTTCCTCATAACTCTTGATGAAGTTGTCCTTGCTCGAACCATAACTCATGAATTTGGGGTGATGGTGGAGATGCTCGATCAATCACATTTGCAGAAGAACATTACAACCTTCAAAGAATTGAGCCCCGGATCTACACAATGTCAATGCTCGATAAATGTCTGCCAGCACTAAAGGAGCAAGTGTATGATCTTTTATGGTACTGAGGATTTGTGCAATTCTAGTCATGCGGATATCCATTGTCCCCTCTGCATTTGGAAAGACTATAATTCCCAAGAACGCCACTATGAAAGCGAACCTATGATGAATTTGCCAAATGCTCTTATCTTGTTTGTTGTTCAATCCCTTTTCCTGTGTCTCGAACTCAACTGAGTTCCCAAATCTGGAATACAAGAAGTGAAAGGAACAACATCCTTTGTTCACATGGGGCTTCTTTATCTACTTGCTGATATTCAGGAGATCAAAGAATTTGTGCGCAGAGGGGGCCCTTGGGAATATAAGTTACTGTTTTCTCAAATTCCGACCAAAGTGAATATATCCGAATATCTCCTCCAGAGTAGGGGTAAGCTCAAAATACGAGAAGCAATAAACGTTGTGCACATGATCCCAAAAAGTTACCAAGGCCTTGCTTAGATCCTCCCATAGTTTGACTTCCATAATGTCTATAAGGGCACCCAAATGCTCTTTCACCCAATCCTGACCGCCTTTATCTAAATCATACTACCACATACGAAGCTGTAGCTAAGCCTGTTCTACGACCAATGGTGACGGGTTCTGGACAATGTTCATTTTGTACCTATGGATAGTTAAGGTTAGGGTTGACTCTGGTGGACTCTTTTGCGAAAACCAGTTCTTACTCTAAAAAAAACAAAAAATCAAAGGAAAATGGCCTTTCCCCCTACACTATTTTTAACAAAAGTGGTTGTTTTTGTAAATGTGGCCCCTTCACAATTCCAAATAAATTTTGAGGCCAGGGGAAGATACTTTTTTTTTAGAAAAATGACACCTCACTAACAGACTTGTCCGTTCTCTACGAAAATAGCCCTTCGACAACTGAAAGATATTCTAAGGCTATCCCGGCAAGAAAGACTTAAGACATAACCGAAGCTGGGTCGGCTTATTCTTTTGACCAGAGCCCTAACTACACTTCATTTTATTTGGTTACTTTTGCAAAAATGAGGCCGAACTCTATGTAGGTTGCCTACGTATCCTACATCCGGTGAGAATTAGACTTGCGTAGTTCGGTGAGTTTTGACATAATTGAAAAAACATGAACGACTCGTTTTGAAATGACTCTTTTTTCCTTTTCTTCTTCTTTTCTTCTTTTTTTTTTTTGAAAAAAAATTCGGCAGAGTTTCGGGACATTTCAAATACCGGGGTTTCCAGAACCAGGTTTTATTTCCTTGCTACATCACTCTTGGTTTTTCTCTTGATTTTCTTTTCCTAGCCGGTCAGCATGCAAGCCGAAACAAATAAATATTCACATAGCACGTAAGATGCATCAGGATGGTCTGTTATTTTGGGTACACCTGTCCTAGACGGACCAAACCCCTATGTTGAGTCCCCTAAGTCAAATGCATGTGATGCAAACAAACGTTCCTACTAGGGATCCGGCATGAGGTTATGTTATTCTAGGTTTAGACATGGGGTTGTGTTCTAGACCTGGCTTACCCGAGCGGATAGCTCGAGCCGAGGTGGGGGCAACGTACTGGGAGCACGAAAGTCTACCCGTCCTTGTTGCTGACCCAAGCCTCATTCTAATTGGTGTGACTTCTAAAGAAAGTAGGCCACGCGTATGTATGCACCATATTTTAGAAGACTCAGAAGGGTGGCGTAAGAAGGAATTTTAATACAGTTCAAATAATATCGAAATGGTAAATAAATAGTAATTAGCACATTAGGTTCACAAAATACAGTAATATTAACAATAAATAAAGCTAAGTAAAAATCATATTAAAAAGCTCGAATTCTTGAACCCTGAACCAGAGATTCTGGGTTCTTGTCCCCAGCAGAGTCGCCAGAGCTGTCACACCTCATTTTTCTACCCGGAAGGGGGTATAAGGGAGTTTTTTCAATTAAAGTGACAATAATCGAAACGGGATTATTTATTCAAATTCAGAGTTGCCACTTGGGATAATTTATGGTGTCCCAAGTCACCGGTTTAAAATCCAGAATCGAGGAAGTTTGACTATGTTATACAGTCCGCGAAACACAGAAATCTGGGTAAGGAATTCTGTTGACCCGGGAGAAGGTGTTAGGCATTCCCGGGTTCCGTAGTTTTAGGATGATCGCTTTAGCATACTTGTCTTAATTATATTGTCTAATTACTTATTCAAGAACCTATGTACGTTTTCCTTTTTGATTAAAAAATTATCCTAAAACGAGTCACGTACGTGTACCCTTTTGTTTGGCGCATCAAGAATCATGTCACGAGTACGTGTCCACAATTAATAACGCTTTATTCATATTAAGAAAGTTTAGTTGAAGTTGAGTGAACACATACCCCGATTTTGTTATTAAGATCGTAATTATGTCACGCGAACGTGTACACAATCACGACAATATATTAAATCACACCTAAAGCATTTCTACGATGTTCATGAATGATTATTTTCCTAAGTTAACTTAAGATTTCAACGATATTTGATCCACATAGCAGTTAAGGGAATACAAGGAAATGTTGATATGGGGGAAGAGTAGATAGAGACTCCGCATTCTGCGGACGTGGAAGATATACCTTGAAGTCTCTACAGCTGCCTCGCCTCACGGATAATGCGGCTGATAAGCGGCACCTCTGCACACAAAAAACATGTGTAAGGAAGGGCATGAGTACACCACAATGGTACCCAGTAAGTGTCAAGCCTAACCTCGACCGAGTAGTGTAAGATCAGGTCGGGGCCCTACTGGTATATATATAATAAAATGCAACAGAATGAAATATCACGATAAGAATAAATACTGAAATTTATCAAGAATGTAAGCATAGAAGAACATGTAACGATCCGGCTGGTCGTTTCGTGAGTTATAGCCCCGTTTCCCTCATGTTTGCTTCCTTTTGTGTTCCTCAGCTATATTTTATCATATCGTGTTGGTTGGTTCGGGTCCGGAGTGGCTTCGGTGTGGAATGAGATACTTAATCTCCTATTTAGAAGTTTAAATTGGAAAAGTCAACCGGAAGTTGACTTATGAGTAAACGATATTAGAATTGGATTTTTACGGTTTGGTTAGCTCTGTTAGGTGATTTTGGACTTGGGAGCGCGTTCGGAATGTGATTTGGAGGTCCGTGGTAGAATTAAGTATGAATTGGCAGAAGTTGAAGTTTTGGCGATTTTGGTCGGCAGTGGAAATTTGGATATTTGGGTTGGAAAGGAATTCCGGACGTTGGAGTAGGTTCGTTGTGTAATTTTTGATGTGTGCGCAAAATTTTAGGTCATTTAGAGGTGATTTAATATGTTTCGGCGTCGTTTGCGGAATTTAGAAGTTTATGAGTTCTTGGGCTTGAATCCAAGGGTAATTTGGTGTTTTGACGTTGTTTTGAGCGATTCGAATGTTAGACTAAGTTTGAATGATGTTATGTGATGTGTTGGCATGTTTGGTTGAGGTCCCGAAGGGCTCGGGATAATTTCGGATGGTTAACGGAGAGCTGGGAAGTGGAATAATGCAGCTGAAGCTGCTATTTCTGATGTTTCCGCACATGCGGAGTGGGAATCGCAGGTGCGAGGGTCGCACGCGCGGAAGGTGAATCGCATATGCGGAATTTGAAAAGCTGAGGATGGAGCGCAGGTGCGCAGGCTTGGCCGCACCTACGAGCCTGCAGGTGCGAGGCCTAGGGCGCATGTGCGGAAACTGGTGAGTTAAGTGGAATTCGCAGGTGCGGCGGCTTGACCGCAGGTGCGGTCCCACAGGCGCGGGGAAATAGGCCGGAGATGCGAAAAGCCTAGGCAGAAGGTATATATTGCACACTTCGCGAAATATGGTGCATTCTTCACCATTTCTATTCGGTTTTGGAGCTTTTGGGAGTGATTTGAAGAGGGAATCAAGGGGGTTTTCACTGAGGTAAGTTATTTGAGCCCTAATACTCGTGTTTATTGAAATTTCCCGTTGTTTAATCATGGAATTAGTGAAGATTAGGGGTTAAAATGAGAGGTTAGGGCTTGGGATTTTGGAGAGTTTGATTTGAGGATTTGAGGGGTCAAATGGAGTCGGATTTAGATGAATTTCGTATGTACAGACTCGTGAGTGAAAGGACTTTCTAGTTTTGTGATTTTTTACAGATTCCGAGACGTGGGCCTAGGGCTGGGTTTGGGCGAATTTCGGGATTTGTGTCCAATTAAGTAAATTTTCGTGTTGAATTGGTTCCTTGGCCTTTATCGATTGCATTGTATTGCTTTTAGTTAGATTTAGGACATTTGGAGGCCGGTTCGAGAGGTAACGGCGTCGCGGAGTAGGATTTTGGCTTGATCGAGGTAAGTAACGCTTCCAAACTATGTTATGAGGGTTCGAAACCCCGAACTATATGTTACGTGATTAGTATTGTGGTGACGCACATGCCAAGTGACGGGCGTGCGAGCGTGCACTGTGAGAATTGTGGCCTGGTTCATTCCATGGTACCGCTTAGTGTCTCTTTCTTGATGATATCCGTGTTCTATCATAGGATTAAGTAAATGGATTGTAAATCATGCTAGATATCATGTTAGGGCCTCAGACCGATACTGTTGAGACCCGAGTGGTCGTTTCTTGCTGTCATCTCATTAGATTCATTGATATTCTGTACTCAGTCTTATTCATGCATATCATATCATGTCTCAGTCTCAGTTGTTATTATTTGGCATATCATATCATTGATCTGGGCTAGTTTAATGGCATTGTGAGCGTGTGTGAGACTAAAGAGTGATGACTGAGTGAGGCCGAGAGCCTGATTATGAGTGACAATTATGGGATCTAGCTGCATATGTTGATGACTATGATGGCGCTTGGGCTGTAAGAGCCCCTCCGGAGTCTGTAGCACACCCCCAGTAAGCGTAGATGATATTTGAGGGATGGATTTCCCTGGACATGGATTTGTCCGAAGTATTGATATCTAGAGATGGATTTCTCCACAGGGTTGGATTACCCTTTTCCTCGGTACTGAGTGACTTATATTCAATAATGAGTATGTTCCGGGATGGATTTCCCTGGGCCGGATGGCCATATGCGATACTGAGTGGTTGAGTGTGTGTATATATATACCTGGAGATGGATTTCTCCTCAGGGTTCGATTACCTTCTTGCTCGGTACTAGTTGACTTGTAGTCAGTGTTGTATATGTTCCGGGATGGATTTCCCTGGGCCAGATGGCCATATGCAGTACCGAGTGGTTGAGCACTTGAGAATAGGAGCACATGATGCATTTCATACATTCTATGCATTGGCATGTAGAGTTTGCTGAGCTTTATATCTCACATCGTTCAGATTTGTAATTATTTTACTGCTTGAGCTGTATACTTGAACTGATAGCATGCCTACTTTTCCTGCACAGTTTATTTCTATTACCTGTTGAGGTTACGTTCGTCACTACCTATCAGTCTATAGTTGTCACACCTCCTTTTTCCTACCCGAAATGGGGTATAAGAGAGTTTTTCCAATTAAAGTGACAATAATCGAAATGGGATTATTTATTCAAATTCAGAGTCGCCACTTGGATAAAATATGGTTTCCCAAGTCACCGGTTTAAAATCCAGAATCAAGGAAGTTTGACTCTATTATATAGTACGTGAAACACAGAAATCCGGGTAAGGAATTCCTGTTAACTCGGGAGAAGGTGTTAGGCATTTCCGGGTTCCGTGGTTTTAGCACGGTCGCTTTAATCATACTTGGCTTAATTAAATTGTCTAATTACTTATTCAAGAACCTATGTACATTTTCCTTTTTAATTATGAAATTATCCTAAAACGAGTCACGCGTACGTGTACCCATTTGTTTGGCGCGTTAAGAATCATGTCACGCGTAAGTGTCCACAATTAATAACGCTTTATTAATATTAAGAAAATTTAGCCGAAGTTGCACGAACGCATACCCGATTTTGTTTTTAAGATCGTAATTATGTCACGCGATGTACACATTCACGACAATATATTAAATCGTGCCTAAAGCATTTCTACGATGTTTATGAATGATTATTTTCCTAAGTTAACTTAAGATTTCAACGATATTTGATCCACATAGCAGTTGAGGACATCTTATGTATTTACAAGAATTGGACAAATCGATAACGGACACGGGCCGGCACGGATCAACTCATTCGAGCCCATTATTGTTCTAAAGAAGATCTGCTTTGAACTTCCAACTATTTCAAATTTAAAGCAGCCCATTTTATTCCAAACCAAGCGCCCACTCAAAGTTGGAAGGTTTACTACCTAAAAATCCATTTGCACAAATTTTGGCCTAAATCCTTTTGCTGAAACTATCAGATAATACAATTGCCTAAATAAGTGTTAGATCCCAAATTTACTGTTCTTAATTGGCCTTCCCATACTGCCCAGATGCACCATTATTCTTAGAAGGGATTTAAGCCTTAGATTATGTGGCCTGATCTTGTTTAGGCGAATTAAAGCCTTTCTATCACACTACTGCTTTCATCCCTATGAAACCAACAACAGCTTGTCCCATCGAGCCAACAATAGATAAAAGTGATAGAACTTAAGAAAACAGAATCTGTAACATTCGAGACTAAACAAAACTGAAGAGTCCAGCCTTATTACAGTATCAATTTCAAATGAATCAACATGCAACTCAACAAAGATCCTCGAGATTACAATAAGTCTAAGCAAAAATACTAATATTGACAATAAACTTTAATCACACTCCTGCATATTTCAGGCTTAAACATGGCCTAGCAAGTGCTTGGACGAAGAAAACTGTTAAGTTGAAACGCAGAGCCAAATGAGTTATGACATTATGATATCAGGACTTGATCTAATAAATAGAATGTAGTGAAAGCATTCTATAAGCATCAGTAGGGCAACAAGGTTAAATCTCCTATTTTTGTTGGGTAAACGTCATACAAAAACACCTCTGAGTTTATATTTTTACTCAGTAATAACTTTGAACCAAACCAATCAATATAGCCTACATATCTGGTTCAAAAATGAATTAAGAATCATTTAGCCAATCAAAAGAGACATGGATAAGTCAGATTTACTCATACTAACATCAGAAACACATAGAAATCGATGTATACAAGGCATTAACATGTTAATCCTGGACTTCCCCATTCATAAAAGTCACAAGAAGGAATCTCACATACCTATTTGCGAAAGACAATCAACAAAAGGCCAAATAAAGGCTGAAAATGGAGAATAAGCTCAACAAACTTATAGAAAACAGCAGCAGGTTAACATATGAGCAACAATGAAATCTCAAGATGGTGCTTGAACTCAAAATCCGAATCAGTTTCAGAAGACCAGAGTTGATCCAGAAAAAGAAAACCAAACTTATAAACCATTTTTTATCAAGAAAAATCTAAGGCAAACATTCTGCTTTTTCTTTTTAGGTCAGTCTCCAGGATCCAGGAAAGAAGTTGGATTTTTTTTAGAGATGTTTTTAGAATGAAAAATCCGTCCCCTTTGAGCAACGAGAGGTCCTTTATATATGGAATATCTGCCATGTGCACTTAAAGAATAAAGGAATAATTCTCTACAGCCAACCCTAGATTTCAGGGGGGGGGGGGGGGGGAAAGCATCTTTCATAACTGCTATGGACAGCTGTCCATTCCAGATATTTTCACATGTTTTCTTTAACAATTCTGGACAGCTGGTGCTTTTCTAGAACCTTCTTCTTAGGCTGGACCAAATGTCATGGCCAAATGGCCCAAAACAAGCCCAAATCCAGTAACAACTCAGGCCCTAACTGATCGGGCCTTCACTGTCCAACCCAGAACTAAATATTCAGAGTAAAATAAGACAAATTACTACCAAACGATTCATTTGAACATCTGAAGCTAATTAGCACACAATTAACTAACAATCAAATCCAGTTAATAGCAATAAACCTAAGAGATATGCAAATTAAAGACTAACTAGTTAAACTGTTTTAATTCAACCTAAAACTTATGCCATTAACACACTAAGACTAACTTAAGTAAAGAAATAAAAAAAACAAAAAACAGGATACAAATAACGAAAACAGAATCAAGAAGAAGGAAAGGGAGGATACCCATTTGGTCGGAATGAATCGACGAGTCGAAACGACTCGACGAACGACGAAAGTGGCGAGTTTGGGCCGGGCAGCGGTGGCTTGGTTGGAATCCAATGGTTCTCGAACGAACCAAGACTAACATTAATCAATTGTTCTTAACAAGAACAATTTTTTTAAGTGAGTCTTGATTCCAATCGAGCCTTGAACATATAAATCCCAAGAAAAATCGGGTTAGGGGCGACTTGGATTTTTTTCTTTTTTTTTTCTAAAATTCTGATTCGAGATTGACGAAAATAGATGGGGATTTTGGGGAAATCAATGATGGATTGGTGATTAGGGGAGTATAGGGATTGCATGGTGTTAATTTGGGTGAGTTTGGAGCGTTGCCGCCGGCCGATGGATGTGGGATTAAGGGGCAGGTAGGTTAGGGTTAAGGTGAGGGAGATGGAAAATGAAGGGTCTCTAGGGTTTGGGGGTGGGATTCCGACATATATATGGGTAGATGAGGGTCAGTTCCCAGCCGTTGGATCATTGAAGATCAACGGTTGGGATCAACAAAGGCCAAACGACGTCGTTTTGGTAACTAGGGGGAAAGCTGGACCGGGTGAAGGGGAATTTGGGCCTGGCGGGTGGGAAGGGAAATTTGGACTCAGGGGTGGTTTTGACCCAATTAGGACCCAACAGAATTTTTCCTTCTTTTTCTTTCTTCTCATCTCTTTTTTTTCTTTTTCTTGATTTAAGCTTAAAAATCCTAAACTAAAAGTCTAATTTGTAAAAATACATTAATTGTTTATTTTTAACATAAAAATAATTAACTAACTTAAAGCTAAATGAAAGGAAATTACTAATTTGCAACTAAAAGCTAAAAATGGCTAATATTTTTGAATTTTTATCTAATAATGCAATTAATTAACAAAAAAACCTAAAAATGCAAATATCAACCTATAAATGCAATGCATGAAATTTGAACATTTTAAGGGTATTTTTCATGATTTTAAAATATTAAAATGCGCTAAATGCAAACAATTTCCAGATAGTCCTAAAAATTCCATAAAAATTAAAATAAATTAGAAAAATTTATTTTGTGACTTTGTAGGAGTATTTGGTCGTGCAAAAATCACGTGCTCACAATAGTTTGGACTTGTTACTTACTGAGTTGGTGTACTCACGTTACCCCCTGCACCTTGTGTGCAGATCCAGGTATCTCTAGCCATGGTAGCGACTGCTGACAGAAAGGTTCGTGGCGTGTCTTATATGGTTGTGGAGAAGGTCCTATTGAAGGTTTCACCGATGAAGGGTGTTATGAGATTTGGGAAGAAGGGCAAGCTGAGCCCTCGGTTCATTGGGCCTTTTCAGGTGCTTCGGAGGATTGGGGAGGTGGCTTATGAGCTTGCTTTATCACCTAGCTTTTCGGGGGTGCATCCAGTATTTCATGTTTCTCGGCGATCTGTCTCATGTCTTAGATTTCAGCACGGTTCAATTAGATGGTAATTTAACTTATGATGTGGGGCCAGTGGCTTTTTATGGAGTGGCAGGTCCGAAAGTTGAGATCAAAAAATATAACCTCAATGGAAGTGCAGTGGAGAGGTCAGCCATGGAGGAGGCTACTTGGGAGACCGAGCAAGAGATGTGGAGCAGATATCCACACTTATTTGAGGCTTCGGGTATGTTTCTAGACCCATTCCAGGACGAACGTTTGTTTAAGAGGGGGAGGATGTAACGACCCGGCAGGTCGTTTCGTAAGTTATAGCCCTGTTTCCCCAATGTCTGCTTCCTTTTGTGTTCCTCAGCTACATTTTATCGAATCGTGTTGGTTGGTTCGGGTCCGAAGTGGCTTCGGTGTTAAATGAGACACTTAGTCTCCTATTTAGAAGTTTAAGTTGCAAAAGTCAACCAGAAGTTGACTTATGAGTAAACGATATCTGAATTGGATTTTTATGGTTTGGTTAGCTCTGTTTGGTGATTTTGGACTTGGGAGCACGTCCGGAATGTGATTCGGAGGTTCGTGGTAGAATTAGGCATGAATTGGCGAAAGTTGGAACTTTGGCGATTTTGGTCGGCAGTGGAAATTTTGATATTGGGGTCGGAATGGAATTCCGAAAGTTAGAGTAGGTTCGTGGTGTCATTTATGACATGTGTGCAAAATTTCAGATCATTCAGAGGTGATTTGATAGGTTTCGATGTCGTTTGTGGAATTTGGAAATTTAGGAGTACCAAGGCTTGAATCTGAGGGTAATTTGGTGTTTTGATGTTGTTTAGAGCGATTCGAAGGTTCGACTAAGTTTGTATTATGTTATGTGATGTGTTGGCATGTTTGGTTGAGGTCCCAAAGGGATCGGGATGATTTCGGATGGTTAACGGAGAGTTGGGAAGTGGAATAATGCAGCTGAAGCTGCTGCGTCTGATGTTTTACGCACATGCGGAGTGGGAACCGTAGGTGCGAGGATCGCAGGCGTGGAAGGTGAATTGCAGTTGCAGAATTCGAAAACCTGAGGATGGAGCGCAGGTGCGCAGGCTTGGTCGCACCTACGAGCCCGCAGGTGCGGAAGCTGGTGAGTTAAGTTGAATTGGCAGGTGCAGCGCCTTGACCGCAGGTGCGGTCCTGCAGGCACGGGGAAATAGGCCGCAGGTGCAAAAAGCCTGGGCAGAAGGTATATATTTCACACTTCACGAAATGTGGTACATTCTTCACCATTTTTATTCGGTTTTGGAGCTTTTGGGAGTGATTTGAAGAGGGATTCAAGGGAGTTTTCATTGAGGTAAGTTACTTGAGCCCTAATACTCGTGTTTATGGTAATTTTCCGTTGTTTAATCATGTAATTAGTGAAGATTAGGGGTGAAAATGAGGGGTTAGGGCTTGGAATTTTGGAGAGTTTGATTTGAGGATTTGAAGGGTCAAATGGAGTCGGTTGGATGAATTTTGTATGTGTGGACTCGTGAGTGAAAGGAATTTCTAGTTTTGTGATTTTTGTCGGATTCTGAGACATGGGCCCGGGGGCCGGGTTTGGGCGAATTTCGGGATTTGTGTCCAATTAAGTAAATTTTCGTGTGGAATTGGTTCCTTGGCCTATATTGATTGCATTGTATTGCTTTTGGTTAGATTCGAGACATTTGGAGGCTGGTTCGAGAGGCAAGGGCATCGCGGAGTAGGATTTTGGCTTGATCGAGGTAAACAATGCTTCCAAACAAGGTATGAGGGTTCGAAACCCTAAACTATGTGTTACGTGATTAGTATTGTGGTGACACACATGCCAAGTGACGGGCGTGCGGGCGTGCACCGTGAGAATTATGGCCTGGTTAATTCCATGGTACCGCTTAATGTCTCTTTCTAGCTGATATCCGTGTTCTATCATGTGAATAAGTAAATGGACTGTAAATTATGCTAGATATCATGTTAGGGCTTCACGTCGATATTGTTGAGAGCCGAGTGGTCGTTTCTTGCTGTCATCTCATTAGTTTCATTGATATTCTGTACTCGATCTTATTCATGCATATCATATCATGTCTCAGTCTCAGTTGTTATTATTTGGAACATCATATCATTGTTCTGGGCTAGTTTCATGGCATTGTGAGCGTGTGTGAGACTAGAGAGTGATGATTGAGTGAGGCCGAGAGCCTGATTATGAGTGACAGTTATGGGATCAAGCTGCACGCCGCAGCCGTTATGTTGATGATTATTATAGCGCTTGGGCTGTGAGAGCCCCTCCGGAGTTTGTAACGCACCCCGAGTGAGCGCAGATGATATTTGAGGGATGGATTTCCCTGGACATGGATTTTTTCGAAGTATTGATATCTAGATATGGATTTCTCCACAGGGTTGGATTACCCTTTTCCTCGGTACCTAGTGACTTATATTCAGCGATGAATATGTTCTGGGATGGATTTCCCTGGGCCGGATGGCCATATGTGGTACCGAGTGGTTGAGTATGTGTATATATATATATACCTGGAGATGGATTTCTCCTCAGGGTTGGATTACCCTTCTTCCTCGGTACTGGTTGACTTGTAGTCAGTGTTGTATATATTCCGTGATGGATTTCCTTGGGCCAGATGGCCATATGCAGTACCAAGTGGTTGAGCACGTGAGAATGGGAGCACATGATGCATTTCATACATTCTGTGCATTGGCATGTAGATTTTGGTGAGCTTTATATCTAATATCGTTCAGATCTATAATTATTTTGCTGCTTGAGTTGTATACTTGAACTAATAGCATTCCTACTTTTCCTGCACAGTTTATTTCTATTACCTGTTGAGGTTACGTTCGTCACTACCTATCAGTCCATAGTTTGGACTTGTTACTTACTGAGTTAGTGTACTCACGTTACCCCCTGCACCTTGTGTGCAGATCCGGGTATCACTGGCCATGGTAGCGGCTGTTGACTATTCCAGTTGCTGACTTTCATCGGAGATAGCGAGGTAGCTGCATGGCAATCGCATCCCTGCTTTTATCCTTCTTTATCTTCCCTTTAGTGTATTTTGGTATTCTCAGACTATGTTAGTCTTGCTATATTTCAGAACAGTTGTAGTAGTTGCTCATGACTCAGTGACACCCCGATGTCGGGCTATTTATTTCCGCATTTTGTTGTTGAGTTAAACTCTTTTATGAAATTTCAGTATGAAAAAGGCTTTTATCTATCTATTAGCGAAATATCGAATTGTTTGGGTGTGTGTCGGCTTGCCTACTTCCATGATAGGCTCCATCACGACTTTAGTTTTTTGTCGTGACAGAACAACAACTCAAAATAAGGAGATAACAACAAGGGATCTCCCAGGATACCGTCCCGTAGTCCAAAACGTAAATTCTACCAAAATACCGCTCCGTAGTCCTAAAGTAAATATGCAGAACAGGGGGATCTACTGGGATACCGTTACGTAGTCCCAAAGTAAATATGCAGAACAGGGGGATCTATTCTGGCCAAAATTTTGTCCAAGTTAAAACCTTGTTCCGTCTTCTTTTTTATAGTTTGTTCTTTTCCAGATTTACCCTTTGATTTTTTGTTTGGTCTGGCTTGATAAATTCTGTGTTCATCTTCGTCATTTAATCAATTAGTTTAACCTTATTAGGTTGATGGGATAATTTAGTTTAATTTTGCGTTAGCTAGTATTTTAGTTCAGGTTTTAAATTGTGTGAAAACTGTTCAGTTGTTTCTTTACCATTTGCCTTAATTTGTTAAATCTGGGTTTGAGTCATTATGGCATTTGGGCTTTGAACTCATTTCAGAATTCATTCCCAGAAACTCGAATGGATTTTCTGAGCCCAGGTCTGTATAACCAGTGGGTCGGTTAACCCATGACCCATTTGAGGTTGAGGAGTAATAACAGGGTCACTAAGGGGTAATTTGGGTAGTCTAGGTGAGGAATCTTTTGCTAACTGCTTAGGAAGCTTCTAGGAAAGGGGGATTAATTTGAAAGTCTGAAAATTAACTAAGGATAGCTAAAAAAAAAAGAAAATTCACAAAGGGGGAAAGTGCAAAAACTAAAATCTGAAGCTGCCCTACTTCCCTTACCTATAAAGGCACACTTTCATGCCTTTCAAGGCAGAGCTTAATAGATAAAAATTCTGAAAAATACAAGGCGGCAGCAAAAACTAAAACTGTTTCATTGAGTCCCCTTGGTGATTTCTGAGATTTCCAACTCCTAAAATGAATCCTGGTTTACTGTTTCATTAATCTCCCTTGCTTTGATTTTCAAATTTCCGACTTGTTGGATCAATTTTTGGTTCATTTGAGTGCTTGAGGTGGGTTGAATTTTGTTTTAAGTTGGGTGTGAAGTTTGCTGAACAAGTTAATATTCTACTGGTTTCTGGGTTGATCTCAATACTCGGTTGTTTGAATCTGAGGCTTATTTTCTGCTACTGCTGTTGCTGAGCCTGCTGAATCTCATTTCTTCTTTATTCCCTCTCTTTTCCCAGGTATTTTTCAGCCCAATGGATATCACTTTGAGTGTACTTTGAAGAATGAATCTGGGAAATTTGATGAAACCTGATGCTGTTTGTTATTTAGCTTCATCTCTCCTTCATTCAATTTCATACACATCATGCAATACTTAGTATGGAAAGATTCTGATTAGTATGTTTGTCAATGAGTAGGATGTAATCAAAATTTTGAACATGTTAGTTTATTAGGTGCTGTTCCTTTATGTTTGGTTTTTATCAAACTCTATATTCATTGTTGGATCTCGTTGCCCTGTGTGCTCATCTCTATCTTTACCTTTTGAATCTGGATTGTACTTGTGGAATAAATCATGAGATTATCTCCTTTAGTTTACCTGAGTAAAAATTGAATTAGTTTTTTAGTGAAGTTGTAGGTATTACATCTGTGCTAGTACAGCTGAGATCAGTGTTTCGTTTGGTATAGATTTCTGATTGTTAACTTGTCCAGTAAAGGCTGAAATATAACTTTCTGTTAGGAGTATAGCAAATGTCTTTCAGTTTCTTTCACTTTGAGGTTATGCCTGGTGTTGGTTAAAAATGATGATGGATATGAATGCTAAATAACCAGAGGGTTTATTGTCTTATTGTATTTTCTGCATAGAGATCCATTGACGTTAGATATGCCTTGGTATTTGTGTAAAAGTGATCAATATTCGCTTTAATGTTTCATGCAACGATATGACTTGCAAATGTGGGTTCGAATGCCATATGTTTATGCCATGTGAAGACTCGATCTCGAGTCTCAAGTCTGCTAAAGCTGGTCATTTCTCCCGTTTGGGCTCTCTTTTGGGCCCAGCGTGGGTTGTTATGAAATTGACATTTTGGGTGACCTTGCGTTCTGTAAGCTGTTGGGCCTCACGTTAGGCCGAAACATGATCTCTGAATAATCAGCCCCTTCCCTTAAAAAGACTATCCTTTTTAGTTAGTCTGGACAGTAGTAAAATCCCCGCATCATTAATGATTAAGTATTCAAGTTTCTTAAAGTAGATTCGAGACGTGCCACATCAAATAGAATGTAGTTTTGTGGACCTCGTATTAATTTAGACATAAAATGACAAATGTTCGTAGTTTGCATTAGGCACGTTTAATACACCATCGTGGTTGTGGACACGTTCGCGTGACATAATCACGACTTCTAAAAACAAAATCGGAGTATGCGTTCGCGCAACTTCGGCCAAACTCTCTTAATAATAATAAAGCGTTATTGATTGTGGACACGTTCGCGTGACACGATTTTTGACGTGCCAAACAAATGGGTATACGTACGCGTAACCCGTTTCAAGATAAATTTTTTAATTCAAAAGCGGTAAGAGATAAATGCACATAGGTTTTAAAATCAGTAATTAAACAATGTTTATAAGCCAAGTATGATCAAAGCGACCTGCTAGAACCACGGAACTCGGGAATGCCTAACACCTTCTCCCGGGTTAACAGAATTCCTTACCCGGATTTCTGGTTTGCGGACATAAACAGAGTCAAATCTTTTCTTGATTCGGGATTCTAAACCGGTGACTTGGGACACCATAAATTATCCCAAGTGGCGACTCTGAATCTAATAAATAATCCTGTTTCGATTGTCACATTAATTGGAAAAAACTCCATTATATACCCCTCCGGAGTGTAGTAAAAAAGGAGGTGTGACAGCTCTGGCGACTCTGCTGGGGACTAAGAACCCAGAATCTCTGGTTCAGGGTTCAAGAATTCGAGCTTGTTTTGTGATTTTTACTTGGCTTTATTTATTGTTCATATTACGGTATTTTGTGAACTTCTGTGCTAATTGTATCTGTTAGCTTTAGTGTTGTTTGGATTATGCATAACTGTCTTCTTACGCAACCCATCTGAGTCTTCTGAAAATGGTGCACACGTTTGCGTGGCCCGCTTTTTCTGTAGAAATTATACCAAGTAGAACGAGGCTGGGCAAGCGACAAGGCCGGGCAGACTTCAGGGCTTCCGGTACGTCGCCCCCTCTTCGGCCCCAGTTGTCCGCTCGGGTACCCCAAGTCTAGAACAAAACCCCAGGATCTAAACCTAGAAAAACACAGCTTCATGTCGGATCCCTAGTAGGAACGCTTGTTTGCATCACGTGCATTTGACTTAGGGGACTCAACACAGGGGTTGGGTCCGTCTGGGACAGGTGTACCCAAAAAATAAAAGACCATCTTGATACATCTTATGTGCTACATGTTGCATTTCTTCAAGGGTAAAAGGGTCATTTGGCGGACCAATGATAGTTGAGGGCAAATAAAAAAGAAAAAAAAAGAAAAAGAGAGGGCGGAGTGTGAAAAATAAAGCAAGTAGGGCCCAATTATGTTTTCTGTCACATTTTTGTTAAGAAAAAAAGAGCTGGAAAAAAAAAGATTTTTCACTTTTTCAGCATTTTTCGAAAATCAGAAAATCAAAAAAAAAGGAAAAAAAATCCAAAAAGAGTCTTACATGTTTCATCATTTTGCAAAAAAAAAAAAAAGAAGACAAAAAAAAACATATTTTCTCTAAATTAGTTGTTTTTTTATTCTCGCCCGTATCCAATCTGCCCGAACTACGCATACCTGATTCTCGTCTTTCAGGGCGTGATACGTAGGCAACCCACATAGGGTCCGGTCTTCCTAGTAAATCTTAGGTTCTTGGCTTTGCGGGGTCTTAGCCAAATTTTGCACTTCTAGCCACCTTTTGGCCAAATAAGCCATTTTGCAAAAATAGTCTCAATCATGTCTTGCATGTGTCTAATAGGGAGTGTTATTATCTCACATAGCGTTGGTTAAAGTTTTCTCATACAGGGGTGGGTCTATTTACCGGAGTTTGAGCATGGCAGACGCCCAAGGACCATCCAATCAGGACCACTCATTCAGGAATTTGCTTGAGGAGATTTTCTTTATGTTTTTGTCTGTTGTTCTTTTTTATGTCATCTTTTACCTTCTAGTTTTGTACAGTAATGTCGAGCCTTTTAGGTGATGTTAAAGTTTGTCATAGTCTAGTTAAGTTTGCCAAGTCTTTTGTTATTGTATTTCTTATTTTGTATTTGAAAATGTGTTACAAGTCAAAAAAGCAAAAAAAAAAAAAGAAATTTTGTGTTTTTATATTTCCGTTAGAAGTTTTCTTTGGAATACTAATTCTAGGAATTAAAAAAAAAATTTCATTTGAGGCGGTTTTTCCTTTAGGCAATGAATATCTAGAACTTAAAATAAAAATTGCTTTTATATTTCGTTTTAGTACATTAAGACCAAAAAAAAATTCAAAAAAAGAGAGAAGAGAATTTTCGTTTAGTACCTCTTTAAGAGTTTTCTTTTAAGATATTAATTCCAAAAATCCAAAAAGATCTTATTTTTGAGGTTCTTCTTTGGGAAATTAACGAAAAAAAATGAAAAAAAATCTTCTATTTTCACTAGAATTTTAGGATATTGTACATAGGAAAGAAGCATACTTTATCTTTTGTTTATCTTTAAAGTTTTTTCTTTAGGTAATCAAAAACTGAAATCCAAAAATATCTTTTATCTTGTTCATTTATCGCTTCGAAATCTTTCTTCAGGGATATCAAATGAAAATTCAAAATATTTTTCTTTGGTCTATTGTTTGGACTTCCTTTCAAAAAAAAAAAAAGAATCAAAAAATATTTTTCTCTCGTAGGATTTTTCCTTAATAATTTCCCATTGAGTGTTTGTTAAAAAAAATGTATATGCTTGTTAAGCTTGAGTTTAGGATAGGTTTTAGAACATTGAGTCTAGAAAATTCAAAAAAGGATTTGCTTATTTTATTTCTCTTTTCCCATCAGAGTAGTCATTAAGGTAAAAAGAAAAGAAAAAAAAAGAGAACGTCAGTTTGTTTCCTTTATTCCTGATCTTTCAGAACTACGCAAAGATCTGATTCATGCGTGGTCATGATATGTAGGCAACCTACATAGGGTTCGATCGAATTATTTTTTTTATTTATCAAAAGAAAAAAAGAAAAGAAAAAGAAAGAAAGGAATAAAAAATGAGAGGAAAGAAAATAGTGATAATTAGAAGGGAAAAGAGGAAGGAAAATGAGCAAGCAAGTGCTAGAAAAGCAAAGAAAAGAGAGGTTGAAATGAACAAATTGGGATGATGCCAACTAACCTTTGTACCCTCGAAGTCATTTTGGAACCGATAACTGTGGCTAGGTGCATTGCACATAAAGTGAGATTATCTTATGTTAAATGCCCTAACGCTAATGTAATGGCTTCATTTTGTTATATTCATAGCAGAAAGGTGGTTGATTTGTGGTTTCTAAAGTGATAACTCTTCTCTACAACACAAAGTCAAAAGGCAATGGCAGACAACAACAGAATTGAGTTGGTTGATACCGGTGCCCGAAAACAGTTGGTTGAACGGGACAATGGGTTGGTTGAAGAGGTAAAGATGTTAAGACAACACATGGCGGGCATGTATCAGGCTTGGATGACTGGGAAGGCACCACCCCCGCCACCACCTAGCTTCCTAGATGCTGCCCTTACCCAAGCTCCGGACACAATGCCAGATGATCCTCCATACTCTCCAGATCCACCCGCTTATCACAGCTTTCCCAACCACCCTAGTAGCTCCATCACTCGTCCTCCAACTGTTTTTTTCCAAAAGTGCCCTCCTGTCATATCCACTATTCCCAACAATGAATATCCACTCAAAGCTCATGATGACCAATACTACCCTGTAGAGGTTGCCCACAAGGTTCCTAACTCATACAAGAAGAGCCCTCGGGATGAGCTTCATGCTGAACATGAGAAAGTCACAGGAAGAGAAGGGCGAGATAGGATACCCAGGAGGCTGAAAGGCATACAACAGTCCTTAAAGAACAAGCAAGGAACGGGAGGCCAGGGTAACATGTCTTACAAAGAATTGTTTGTGTCCCCTGATGTTCGCCTGCCCGCGGGATTTAAAGTGCCAAAATTTAACTTGTATGATGAGTGTGGAGATCCGGTAGCCCACCTGAGGGTCTATTGCAGTGAAATGAGAATTGTTGGAGAGAAAGATGACTTGATGATGGCATATTTCAGTGAGAGCCTGACTGGGGTAGCTTTGGACTGGCATACTCGTCAAGATGTTGGTAAGTGGCATACATTGGGCGACCTGGCTCAAGATTTTGTGGGACGCTTTCAATACAAATCAGGCGTTACCCCAAACTGCTTCTCCCTATCTAAAATGGAAAAGAAGTCGGAGGAAAGCTTTAGAGAGTTTGGGCTCAGATGGAGGAAGCAAGCGGCTCGAGTCAATACCCTGATTGGTGAAGAAGAAATGGTTGAGCTTTTCCTACAAGCCCAGGGGCCCACCTACTTCAGTCATTTGATCCCGGCCTTGGGAAAGCCTTTCAATGATGTGTTAAAAATGGGGGAGATGGTAGAAGAGGGAATCAAGTCAGGCAAAATCATGAGTTGTTCGGCACTGAAAGATACTACGGAAGACATTCAGAACATCCCAGTAAGTATGGGTGGAAGAAAGAGAAATAGAAAAGAAGATCCGTCGGGCAGTCCCGAGCAACACTTCCAGCCTCGACATTGTCCCCATGGATATCCTTGTGCACCAGATGATCCTCCCCAATGCCACTTCTCTCCACAGAACTCCCAAAGTCGTACATCACTTTCCCAGTACCCAGCTCCACAAAATGCCTATCTACCCCCACGAGCCTACCGAAAACCCCGTGGATCAGGTTTCCGGCCCAATCAAGCATTTATGAATGAGAGGTTGCGGAAAAAGAAAACCTACACTCCATTGGGAGAGTCATATGCCGGTCTGTTCCAGAGGCTAAGGAAATTGGACATGTTGAAGCCGATCCAGATAAAAATGCCAAACCCTCTTCCAAAGAAGTTTGATTTTTCTCAAAGGTGCTCATATTGCTCAGATGCCCCGAGGCATGACATAGAGAAGTGTTGGAATCTGAAGAATGCGATTTAGAAGCTTATTAATGCAGGCGACATTGTCGTGCAAAATTCGGATGCAGCAGACACTAGCCAAAGTCCATCACTTGTGCATAATGAGACGCATATGGTGGGTATGATTTATTTTAAAAAGGAATGTGAGAATTCTTCTGGGAGCCTCGGAGGCCCACGTGCTACTAAGCTTTCAGCGCTATCAGAGGTTGATCTTAAGAACGAGCCGGCAAAAGGAACCCAAAAGCAACTTGTTAAGAACAATGTGATGAAGACTTGTGAAGTTCCTAGTATTGTTGATGTAGAATTCAGTGGCTAAGATACCGTGCTTGGTAATTGGAAAGACGCTCCATTTCTTGGTCAGTCGGAGAGGAGCTTTGGTGGCTTAGTTTGTTGTCATTTCTGTTGTCCAAGTTATTTCAGGGTTGTAATCTAAATATTGTCTTGTGACTCAAACCCTTCTTTCCTTTTATTTTGTCTAGTTCCTTCGGTCGTAGTATCTCATTTAGTGTTGTCTAGGTTTGTTTTAAGGGTTGTACCCCAGTTTATTATGCTTGTTTTGTTGTCCAAACTCTTTCACCGTCTGTCTAATGCAATTCTCTATTTTTTGCTATTTCTAATCATTACTGTTTAGTTCTCTTCTCCTCTTATAGTTCTTTTCATGCTGGTTCTAATGACACGACATGCATGCAAAATTCTAGACCTGGTCTTAAAAGTTAGTTTACTCATGAAGCATTGAAATAATTTTGAAGATGATACGGGCACTTGAGGGAAATTAGAACAGCTTTGGACACTTTGAGATCATTTGAAGCCCGAACCATGTGAAATTGGTGCAGATAGAGCATAAAGAAATACTATTGAAATGCATCATGCCGCATCAGATTGAAGCTAAAGGCAAGTTTGCCCAAATTGGCAGGGGCCGTTCGTGGTAATGAAGAGTGTTGTCCAACGGTACTTAAAATTGACAAAAGGCGAATGTGTGGATATGGTTATCAAGTCTGGTACGATCAAAAGATGATACAAATGTTTTCTGTGGTTTGTTTAAATGTGTTGTTTGTGCTTGGCATGTTTTGAAGATTGGAATGACGAAGGCATTTTGTTCTGCTATCCAAACACTTTATCCTTTGTTAACCCCTTTGAGCCTTATTTATTTCCTTTCATACCCCTCTTTTAGAATCAGTAGCAAAGATCAGAAATGCAAGCGTGAAAGATAAGTAAAGGAAAAAGAGAAAAGAAAAAGAATGAAAAGAGAGAGAATAAAAGGAAAAAAAAGAAAAAAAAAGGAAAAAAAAGACAACAAAGAGAAAAGGAAGAAAGAAAAGAAAAGAAGAGAAAGAGGAAGAAAAAGAAAAGAAAAATCACAGCAACAAAGTAATTCCTATGACATGAACTACGTTCGATCTGATTCCTTTTAAGGATACGTAGGCAGCCTCACGGTTCGGTCCCATCAAAATAAAAATCCAAAAGTCCCCAAGAAAAGAAACTGGGGCAGAAGTTGTGGTTGTTGTAAGAAATCTGATTCCGAAAGTTGTAATTTTGAACCCATTTGAATTGTTTTGAGCCTTTGATACCCTTTCTTTCTAACCCTATCCAAAAGCCCACGCTACGGTCCAAAGAAAGACCTTCTGATCAGTCTTCGAGAGATGCCAAGTCGAGCAAGTAGAGGTGATTCATGTCAGGGGCAACACTCCGGTCCAAGCAGAAAAAATAATGAAAATAAGAGAGTCTTATTAGTGAAAACCTTCACAGGCACCGTAAGGCGACGAGAGCCGAGAGAAAATAAAAAATGAGAGAGTCTTATTGGTGAAAACCTTCACGGGCACCTTGAGGCGACTGTAAGTTGAGAGAACGAACAAAATGAGAGAGGCTTGATGGTGAAAACTCTTCGGGTACTACAAGTCGAATAAGGATTGAGAATCAAATGGGAAATCACCAGACGGAGATTGTGAAAGATGACTAATCGGAGCATTGAAGCCCATTTTCACGGTTTGGGGGTATAACGGGAGTTGAACATCAGACTTGCTTGACAGGATCAGCCACAGGTGCATGTCATGGTCATTAGAGTTGGTATCCACATCTGATAGGTTTCTACTTTGTAGTTTTCTTATTAGGAATCATCCCTTTCCATTATCCTTTACTCTGTTCCTTTTGTCTTGTTTACTTCCTCTTTCCGAGTCAGTTTGGTCATAATAAAGGAGAAATAATTTCAAAATTTGCCACCAGCTTTCCAATTGCACAAAACGATATCTGGCCAGCACATCAAAGTGTCATAAGTCAGGAAAGAACAACAAGCGCATTGAGCTGGTAACAATCAACATGCTTTGGGATCCAGGAAAGAACAGCATGCGCACTGAGGGGATGACAATTAACGTGCTTTGGGATTCACGGGAAACACAAAGGTTCAGTACATGTCAATACAAGAGCACAATGCAAAAGATGAATGGTATTGGGTTGGAATGGATCGGAGGTATTTTCCGTGATAAGGGCGACAGAGAAAGTGGTTAATCAGTAAAAAGGCAAGGTCTTCAAGTGGAAATCAAAATTAACATGGGAAGTGAAGGAACAACCGCCCTCAAAGTCAAGGCCACAAACCAACCACCATATTTTTAAACTGACAAGATTGTTCTTTTATTGAAAAAGGGGCAGAAGATTTTGTTTGTTTCGGAGAAACCCACCGTAAGGAAAGGCAAGCACCAGTCAGGTATGACCGCAAATTTTCAGGACCCTCTTGGAAAATGGGACCTAGTTTAAAAATCGAAGCAATCATAAATAGCAAAATCTAGCATAAATGTACCCCAAGGAATATAATTTGGTTTCAAAGTTTGCATGTTTAAGATAGGATTCGATTAGAAACTTTCAGGACCCTCCTGAATAATGGGACTTAGCTTTAAGATTTCTATTAGATAACAAGATTTAGCATAAGTTCTGCTATAGGGTAGTATAATTCAGCCGTAAAAAGTTGTCACTCTTAAGATAAGACTTGGTTTTGATTTTCAGGACCCTCATCATAATGGGATGTAGTTATAAGACCCTCTTAAATAACAAGATTTAGCGGAAGTAATACCTTTAGAAGATATAATTTAGATCTAAAACTATCATTTAATTAGGAGTTGTCAGGACTCACCTGGATAATGGGATCTAGCTTTCAAATTCTTAGAATATTTGGTAACATTATTCAGTCTAACACTCACATATGTGCCCAGCTACCAAACTGAGGCAGAAAATTTTCTTTGTTTTGTCTATTTTTGTTGAAATAAGGCACCCACTTGGAGAACACGGGAATACATTCAAGTTCAGCAGTCAGGCGCCCACACGGGAATACATTCAAGTTCAGCAATCAGGCGCCCACCTGGAGAGCACGGGAATACATTCAAGTTCAGCAATCAGGCGCCCACCTGGAGAGCACGGGAATAGATTCAAGTTCAGCAGTCAGGTACCCACTTGGAGAACGGGGAGAAGCAGTTCAAGTTCAGCAGTCAAGAGCCCACCTGGAGAGCACGGGAATACATTCAAGTTCAGCAGTCAGGCGTCCACCTGGAGAGCACAGGAATACATTCAAGTTCAGCAGTCAGGCGTCCACCTGGAGAGCACGGGAATGTAATTCAAGTTCAACAGTCAGGCGTCCACCTGGAGAAAGGGAAAGCATCTCAAAGTACAATTCGAGTTCAGCAATCAAGTGTCCCCCTGGAGAAAGGGAAAACATCTCAGATTACAATTCAAGTCGGTAACAAAGGGATTTCACCGGGAGAATACAAGTCAACAAGGCAACAAGAACCACAAGAGCAAGTTTGAAGATATAGATAGGATTCTTGTAATTCATAGATCATAGTTTAGTCTAGCTTCTTTTTATATTATCATGGTGTAATAAGGGGTTCAGTAAGCAGTAGCAGCAGCAGCAGCAACAATGAAATCACAGCTTCATGATAGTCCCAGCTACCAAATATTCCTGAACTACACTGACCTGATTCCTTTTTAGCCAAGGATATGTAGGCAACCTCAGAAGCAGGGTGCGGTCAAATCTTTCAAAAATGCTTCCCGCGGAGTATTCAAATGGGTAAAAATCGCTCGTATCCACTCACTTTATCTTTCCCCGAAAACTCTTCGTGTTTCCGAGCAAAGAGGGGCAGCTGTGAGCACGTGATTTTTTCCCTATATGAATTACTCCCACAAATTCAAAAAACAAAATAATTTTTCCATTGTTTGCAATTTTGTGGGTTTTTGTGGCAATTTCGTTCAATTGTTTGCATTTGTCTGTGCATGTTTATTTTGTTTAACTGATGAAAAATACAAAAATATGTTGCGTTTGCATTTAGGATTTGATACTGCATTTCAGGATTAATTAACAAGTTAGTTGTTGTATAAAAATGGAAAAATCACAAAAAACAAATAGTTTATTTTGCACTTTTAATTTTAATTGTGAATTTTGGTAGTTTTTCCTTCAATTTGGTTTTAATTAATTGTAGTAAGCATTATTTGTAGCAATTAATTTTATTTGATAAGATAATTTGATTAGGAGGTAATTTAGGTTTAATTTTTTATCTTAAGTTAAAAGAAATTAAAATAAATTAAAAAAAAGAAGGAAAGAAAGGGAAATGAAGAAATCAGGTTTTGGGCCATCTCTTATTCAAATCACTCAAGCCCAAACGATTTCCTCCCAAACCCGCTCGAGACCAGCCCAAACCCACACCCTAAACCAGTCCAGTCCCCCCCTATCCCTACACGACATCGTTTGGTTGTGTTTAATCCCAACCGTTGATCTTGGGTGATCCAACGGTTGGGAACTGTCCAATTTCCCCCATATAAGTGTCCAAACGTGACCCCCCCTCTCATCTCTCATCTCTCCCAAAACACCCTCTCAGAGACCCCTTCTGCAAAACCCTAGCCGCCCTTACTCTCCATCGCCCCAAACCCGGCGGCACCACCACCAAATAACCCCAAATTAACACCCTGAAACCCCCATGACCTCCTCTCTCCAAATCCCTAACACATACCCTTCGAATCCTTCCCGGCTCCGTCGAATCTTGAATCTAGGGATAGGGTTTGGAGCCCCAAAAGGTCAAAGTGTTTCAATCTTGGATTCCATGGCTTGCATGGTTACCTGCTCCAGTATTCACGAGTGGCAGGGTACCGATTGTACCACAAAATAACATTAGCGCCGGTTCTTGACAAAGAACAGGCAATTGATATTATATTGGGGCTCTAATCGGAGAAGCAGTCATGAGTGCAAGCAGAGTCGGTGAGTTTCTTTCTTTTCTTTGGTCCGTTCTTCTATTTTTCTTCTTCTCCTCTTCTTCTCTCCGGATAATTCAATTGAAAGTCGACCAAAATTCTAGCCAAGTTAAAACCTTGTTCCGTCTTCTTTCTTATAGTTTGTTCTTTTCCAGATTTACCCTTTGATTTTTTGTTTGGTCTTGCTTGATAAATTTCGTGTTCATCATCGTCATCTAATCAGTTAGTTTAACCTAATTAGGTTGATGGGATAATTTAGTTTAATTTTGCGTTAACTAGTATTTTAGTTCAGGTTTTAAATTGTGTGAAAACTGTTCAGTTGTTTCTTTACCATTTGCCTTAATTTGTTAAATCTGGGTTTGAGTCATTATGACATTTGGGCTTTGAACTCATTTCAGAATTCATTCCCAGAAACTCGAATGGATTTTCTGAGCCCAGGTCTGTATAACCAGTGGGTCGGTTAACCCATGACCCATTTGAGGTTGAGGGGTAATAACAGGGTCACTAAGGGGTAATTTGGGTATTCTAGGTGAGGAATCTTTTGCTAATTGCCTAGGAAGCTTCTCGGAAAGGGGGATTGGGGGATTAATTTGAAAGTCTGAAAATTAACTAAGGATAGCTAAAAAAAGAAAATTCACAAAGGGGCAAAGTGCAAAAACTAAAATCTGAAGTTGCCCTACTTCCCTTGCCTATAAAGGCACACTTTCTTGCCTTTCAAGGTAGAGCTTAATAGATAAAAATTCTAAAAAATACAAGGCGGCTACAAAAACTACTGTTTCATTGAGTCCCCTTGGTGATTTCTGAGATTTCCAACTCCTAAAATGAATCCTGGTTTACTGTTTCATTGATCTCCCTTGCTTTGATTTTCAAATTTCCGACTTGTTGGATCAATTTTTGGTTCATTTGAGTGTTTGAGGTGGATTGAATTTGGTTTTAAGTTGGGTGTAAAGTTTGCCGAACAAGTTAATATTCTACTAGTTTCTGGGTTGATCTCAATACTCGGTTGTTTGAATCTGAGGCTTATTTTCTGCTACTGCTGTTGCTGAGCCTGCTGAATCTCATTTCTTCTTTGTTTCCTCTCTTTTCCCAGGTATTTTTCAGCCAAATGGATATCACTTTGAGTGTAATTTGAAGTATGGATATGGGAAATTTGATGAAATCTGATGCTGTTTGTTATTTAGCTTCATCTCTCCTTCTTTCAATTTCATACACATCATGCAATACTTAGTATGGAAAAATTCTGATTAGTATGTTTGTCAATGAGTAGGATGTAATCAAAATTTAGAACATGTTAGTTTATTAGGTGTTTTTCCTTTACGTTTTGTTTTTATCAAACTCTATATTCATTGTTGGATCTCGTTGCCCTGTGTGCTCATCTCTATCTTTACCTTTTGAATCTGGATTGTACTTGTGGAATAAATCATGAGATTAGCTCCTTTAGTTTACATGAGTTAGAATTGAATTATTTTTTTAGTCAAGTTGTAGGTGTTACATCTGTGCTAGTACAGCTGAGATCAGTGTTTCGTTTGGTATAGATTTCTAATTGTTAACTTTGTCCAGTAAAGGCTGAAATATAACTTTCTGTTAGGAGTATAGCTGATGTCTTTCAATTTCTGTCACTTTGAGGTAATGCCTGGTGTTGGTTGAAAATGATGATGGATATGAATGCTAAATAACCAGAGGGTTTATTGTCTTATTGTATTTTCTGCATAGAGATCCATTGACGTTAGATATGCCTTGATATTTGTGTAAAAGGTGATCAATATTCGTTTTAATGTTTCATGCAATGATATGACTTGCAAATGTGGGTTCGAATGCCTTATGTTTATGCCATGTGAAGACTCGATCTCGAGTCTCAAGTCTGCTAAAGCTGGTCATTTCTCCCGTTTGGGCTCTCTTTTGGGCCCAGCGTGGGTTGTTATGAAATTGACATTTTTGGTGACCTTGCGTTCTGTAAGCTGTTGGGCCTCACGTTAGGCCTAAACATGATCTCTGAACAATCAGCCCCTTCCCTTAAAAGACAATCCTTTTTAGTTAGCCTGGACAGTAGTAGAATCCCCGCACCATTAATGATTAAGTAATCAAGTTTCTTAACGTAGATTCGAGACGTGCCACATCAAATAGAATATAGTTTTATGGACCTCGTATTAATTTAGACATAAAATTACAAATGTTCGTAGTTTGCATTAGGCACGTTTAATACACCATCGTGGTTGTGGACACGTTCGCGTGACATAATCACGACTTCTAAAAACAAAACCGGAGTATGCGTTCGCGCAACTTCGGCCAAACTCTCTTAATAAGAATAAAGCGTTATTGATTGTGGACACGTTCGTGTGACACGATTTTTGACGCGCCAAGCAAATGGGTATACGTACGCGTAACCCGTTTCAAGATAATTTTCTTAATTTAAAAGCTGTAAGAGATAAATGCACATAGGTTTTTAAATCAGTAATTATACAATTTTTATAAGCCAAGTATGATCAAAGCGACCGTGCTTGAACCACGGAACTCGGGAATGCTTAACACCTTTTCCCGGGTTAACAGAATTCCTTACCCGGATTTCTGGTTCGCGGTCATAAATAGAGTCAAATATTTCCTCGATTCGGGATTCTAAACCGGTGACTTGGGACACCATAAATTATCCCAAGTGGCGACTCTGAATCTAATAAATAATCCCGTTTCGATTGTCACTTTAATTGAAAAAAACTCCATTATATACCCCTCCGGGGTGTAGTAAAAAAGGAGGTGTGACACTACAAGAATAGGATACCGCAGTCCCCAAGTAAATATTCAGAACAGGGGGATCTACCGAAATACCATTCTGTAGTCCCAAAGTAAATATGCAGAATAGGGGGATCTATCGGAATATCATTCCGTAGTTCCAAAGTAAACATGCAGCTCAAACAAAGGAAATAACAGCTATAGCAAGAAGAACATACAATTTCGACTACGTACCAGTCAAGGAAAAAATAGAAATTTTTCCACTAAATATGCAGCAAAGAGTTCGGATAGGCAGTTAAGGCAGCTAAGGCACGTACGCATGCCTTTTTAAACTACACACGATAATTACATATGCTAGTGTAGCTCAATTAAAGGAAAAACAGATATTTTGCTTAATGAAAACTGAGTTTTTCAACAAACAGCCCGTGTACGCACTCGTCACCTCACGTACACGGCGCTCATATATCAAACATTACCAAATCCTATGGGGAGTTCTCCCACACAAGGTTAGGCAAGCCACTTACCTTAAACCAAGCTCAAATCAATCCGTAATAACTCTCTTTCCACGAATATCCGGCTCTGGACGGCCCAAATCTAGCCAAAATCAATTACATAACATAAATATAACTATATGAAACTAATCTAGCTAACGAAATCAAAGCTAAGGCAAGAAATTAGAAAAATGCCCAAAAAGCCTCCCCGGGGCCACGTCTCAGAATCGGGTAAAAGTCACAAATTATGAATACCCATTCACTCATGAGTTCACGCGTACCAAAATTATCCAAATCCGATATCAAAATCCCGCTCAAATCTTAGAAATTCGATTGGGGAATTTTTCCCCCATTTTCCCAACTTTCTCACTGAAATTCCTTAATTAAATGAAGGAAATAACAATAGAGTAATGAAATATAACAACATTCGAGTTAGGAGCTCTCTAGGTCTAAAAATGGATAATGAAATCAAACCCTCGAATTCTCTCTTTCTGCCTAGCAAACTCACTTCTGCGAGCCCATAACCGCACCTGCGGAAAATCCATCGCAGGTGCGGACTTCACTTAAGGTCCAAAATCTGCATTTGCGACACATGGGTCACACCTGCGCACCCGCGGGAAGCCTATCCGCAAATGCGACCATCTAGCTCCAAGCCTTCCACTTCTGCGCTCCACCTTCCGCAGAAGCGACTCCGCTTATGCGGTCCCTCTCTCGCACCTGCGCCCACAGACTAAACTCCTCCCATCCGCACCTGCATCCTATGGCTCGCTTCAGCGGACTCGCACCTGCGGTCAATCTTGCGCAGGTGCGAATACACCGGATGCAACACACTTCAGCCATTTCTCCCAAAGATCAACTTCAATATTTGATTCGTTGAACACCCGAAACTCACCCGAGGCCGTCGGGACCTCAACCAAGCATACCAACCAATCTTAAAACACCATACGAACTTAGTCGAGCCCTCCAATCACATCAAACAATGCTAAAAACACAAATCACCCTCCAATCCAAATTTAATGAACTTGAAACTTCAAATTTCCATAATCAATGCCGAAACCCACCAAACCACGTCCGATTGACCTCAAATTTTGCACATAAGTCATATTCAATATTATCGACCTACTCCAACTTCCAGAATCGGATTCTGACCCCGATATCAAAAATTCCACTACCGGTCCGAAACTCCAAAAAAATTTGACTTTCGCCATTTCAAGCATTAATAAGCTACGGACTCTGTTTAGGGATTAAGTGTCCCAAAACACTCCAAAAACCCAAAATGAAACCTCCCGGCAAGTCACAATAGCAGAAATAGATACGGGGGAAGCAGTTAACAGGGGATCAGGGCTCTAACTCTCAAAACGACCGGCCGGGTCGTTACATCCTCCTCCTCTTAAAACAATCGTTCGTCCTCGAACGAGCATAGAGATATACCTGAAATGGTGAAAGATGAGGATAACGGCTGCGCATATCCAGCTCGGTCTCCCAAGTCGCTTCCTCAGCCGGCTGACCCCACCACTGAGCCTTTACTGATGCAATGTTCCTTGACCTCAGCTTTCGAACCTGCCTGTCCAATATAGCCACTGGCTCCTCAGCATAAGATAGATCCTTGTCCAACTGGATTGAGATGAAATCCAACACGTGAGACGGATCACCGTGACACTTTCGGAGCATCGAAACATGAAATACCGGATGAACTCCTGCTAGGCTGAGAGGTAAGGCAAGCTTATAACAAACCTTCCGATCCGCATAACTCTTCTGTCTGGACAGGGCTGTGTGAAGTCTATCCTGAATCACCTTAACCTTCTCCAAATCGTCCTGAACCAAGTTTGTGCCCAATAACCTAGCCTCACCCGGATCGAACCAACCCACCGGGGACTGACAGCGCCTACCATACAGAGCTTTATATAATGCCATTTAAATGCTGGACTAATAATTGTTGTTGTAGGCAAACTCCGCAAGGGGCAAGAACTGATCCCAAGAACCTCCAAACTCCATCACACACGCACGGAGCATCTCAAGAATCTAAATAGTGCGCTCGGACTGTTCGTCCATCTGAGGGTGAAATATTATTCTCAACTCCACTCGAGTAACCAACTCACATTGTACGACCACCTAGAATCGTGATGTAAGCTGCGTATGCCGGTCAGAGATGAGAGATACCGGCACGCCATGAAGCCTGATAATCTCGCAAATATAGACTCGAGCCAGCTGCTCGGAGGAATAAGTAGTCAACAGAGGAATGAAATGAGCTAACTTGGTCAGTCTGTCCACAATCACCCAAATGTCCGTGGGAGTCCAACAACAAAATCGATAGTGATCCGCTCCCACTTCCACTCCAGAATCTCTAACTTCTGAAGCAATCCACCTGGCCACTGATGCTCATACTTCACCTGCTGACAATTTAGGCACCGGGCAACATAATCCAGTATGTCTTTCTTCATCCTCCTCCACCAGTAATGCTGCCTCAAGTCCTGGTGCATCTTTGCGGCACCCGGATGAATAGAGTACCGCGAGCTGTGAGCCTCCTGAAGAATTAACTCCTGCAGTCCGTCCACATTGGGCACATATAACCTGCCCTGCATCCTCAATGCACCATCATCACCAATAGTGACCTCCTTAGCATCGCCGTGCTGAACCGTGTCCTTAAGGACAAGCAGATGGGGGTCATCATACTGATGCGCCCTGATACGATCATAAACAGAAGACTGAGAGACCACACAAGCCAATACTCGACTCGGCTCAGAAATATATAATCTCACAAACTGGTTGGCTAAAGCATGAACATCCAACACCATGGGACTCTCTGTTACTGGTAGATATACTAAACTCCCCAAACTCTCTACTCGGTGAATCAAAGCATTGGCCACCACATTGGCCTTCCCAGGGTGGTATAAAATGGTGATATCATAATCCTTAAGCAGCTCTAACCACCTCCTCTGATGCAAATTAAGATCTTTCTGCTTGAACAGATGCTGCAAACTCCGGTGATCGGTGTCGATCTCACAAGGGACACCGTACAAATAGTGTCTCCAAATCTTCAAGGCATGAACAATAGCAACTAACTCAAGGTCGTGGACAGGATAGTTATTCTCATGCACCTTCAGATGTCTGGACGCGTGGTCAATCTCCCTATGGTCCTGCATTAACACCGCACCGAGGCCAACTCGCAACGCATCACAATAAACTGTATAAGACCCCGAACCTGAAGGCAATACGAATATTGGGGCTGTAGTCAAAGTTGCCTTGAGCTTTTGGAAGCTCTCCTCACACTCCCCTGTCCATCTGGACAGAGCATCCTTCTGGGTCAGCCTGGTCATGGGCGCTGCAATAGATGAAAACCCTCAACAATCAACAGTAATAACCCGTCAAACCAAGAAGGCTCCGGATCTCTATAGCTGAGGACGGTCTGGGCCAACTCTGTACTGCTTCCACTTTTTCGGATCCACCTTGATCCCCTCACTCGACACTACATGACCCAAGAATGCCACCGAATCTAACCAGAACTCACACTTTGAGAATTTTGCATATAACTTCTTCTCTCTCAAGGTCTGAAGCAATGTCCTCAGGTGCTGCTCATGATCTTCCCGACTCCGGGAGTACACCAAAATGTCATCAATAAATAAAATGATGAATGAGTCAAGATATGGCCGGAATACACTGTGCATCAAATGCATAAATGTTGCCGGGGCGTTGATCAGCCCAAATGACATGACAAGGAACTCGTAATGACCAAACCGAGTCCTGAAAGCAGTCTTCAGGATATTTGGCTCCTGAATCTTCAACTAATGATAACCTGAACGCAAATCAATCTTGGAAGACACTCGGGCACCCTGTAACTGATCAAATAGGTTATCAATACGAGGCAAAGGATACATGTTCTTCACTGTAACTTTGTTCAACTAGCGATAATCAATGCACATACGCATAGAACCATCCTTTTTCTTCACAGACAAGACAAGAGCACCCTAAGGTGATACACTGGGCCTAATGAAGCCCTTATGAAGCAAATCTTGTAACTGTTCCTTCAACTCCTTCAATTCAGGAGGGGTCATACGATAAGGAGGGATAGAGATGGGCTGAGTGCCCGACAACAAATCAATGCGAAAATCATTGTCTCTGTCGGGGCGGCATGCCTGGAAGATCAGCTTGAATAACATCGGGGAAATCCCTCACTACTGGGACTGACTCAACTATAGGGGTATTAATACTGACATCTCTCACATAAGCTAGATACGCGTCACACCCCTTCTCAAACATTAGTTGAACTTTAAGAAAAGAAATAACTCTGTTTGGAGTGTAATCTAAGGTACCCATCCACACTAATCGCGGTAAGTGTAGCATAGCAAGCGTCATGGTCTTGGCGTGACAATCAAGAATAGCATAATGGGGCGACAACTAGTCCATGCCCAAGATAATATTAAAATCTACCATGCTGAGCAATAATAAATCGGCTCTGGTATCAAAACCACTAAGAGTAATTAAACACAACTGATATACGTGGTCCACAACAATAGAAACTCCCACAGGTGTAGACACATAAATGGGAGAACTCAAAGAATCACGAGATACACCAAAATGCGAGGTAAAATAAGATGACACACAGGAATAAGTGGAGCCTGGATTGAATAGAACTGATGCATCTCTATGACAGACCGAATCAATACCTATAATGACAGAATCGGAAGCAACTGCTTCTGTACGAGCAGGAAGGGCATAGTATCTGGCCTGGCCTCCCCCTCTAGGACGGCCTCTACCTCCCCGACCTCCACCTCGAGCTGGCTGAGCTGGTGGGGTGGCAGTTGGTGCGGTAATCATAGCCTGAGAAACCTGTGGAGCACGCTGTGCGTGTAAAGTCTGTGGAGGTGCGCCACTCCCAAGTCTAGGGAAAATCCTCACCACATGGTGAGTGTCGCCACACTCAAAACAACCTCGCTGCTGACATGGATATGGGAACTGTGCGATACGGGTACTTTGAGACCCATGAACACCTGAAACACTATGTGAAGCCTGAAACACAAACTGAGCTGGTTGACCCACAAAACCTCTACCATGCCGTACCCTTCCTCCAAAATAAGGACCTGTGGATCTCTCCGGTCTTCGAGGTCTCCTCGCCTCCCTGTACTCTCTCTCCTGACCTCGTCTGTCCTCTCTCTCCTGGAATCACATATCCTCTACTCAGCGAGCGATCCTTACCACCTGCTGAAATGAAACCAGAAGCTGTACCGCCATGACACCTGGAACCTGACCAACATGAACTCGCTGTTCTGGAGTGTAGGCAGCGGGAGTCTGGTCCCTCCCCGGGTCTGTGAAGTAGCTGGTACAACCGGAATCAACCCCGCCTGAACCAATGTACCAAACATGCTCAGGAACTATACTAAGGTCTCCTGAAGTCCGGAGGTAACAGCAGGCACCTCCGGTACTTGCCCCCCAACGGGAGCTAGTGACGACTCCTCAACTGCTGCTCTGATAGGTGCTCTAGCTACGGTGCGCGCTACTCGTCGGCCTTTGCCTCTGTCTTTGCCTCTAGCGACACCTGCTCCGGGAGCAGCGTCATCGATAACTACAGTTCGTGTCCTCACCATCTGTGAGAGAATGGAATGATAAGAGTTCAAACTATAAGATCAATAAGCTCGCACGATAGGAATGAAATGAAGTGGAATTTTCCTAACAGTTCCATAGCCTCCCAAAGATAAGTGCAGACGTCTCCGTACCGATCCGCGAGACTCTAATAAATCGGTTTGTCACTCACGACTCCTGTGAACCTAGAGCTCTAATACCAACTTGTCACGACCCAAGTTCTCCCTCCATGAACCGTCGTGATGGCACCTAGTCTCTACAACTAGGTAAACCTAACATTTTGCGACAATGAGACGAAAACATGAAAACTAACAATTTAACAGGTAAATTTAATTAAGAAACTTAGATGCCGCTCGGCATATTCAATAATCACTCTCAAACTGAACATAAACGCTCCCAAAACCCGGAATATCATGAGTCACAAACTACAGAAGGAAAACAGTATTTCTATACTCAAGAGCCTAACAAAAGGAAATATAAGGAAATGTTGATATGGGGAAAGAGTAGATAGGGACTCCGAGGTGTGCGGACGAGACATATATACATTGAAGTCTCTACAGCTGCCTCGCCTCACGGATAATGTGGCTGATAAGCGGTACCTGGATCTGCGCACGAAAAATATGTGCATGGAAGGGCATGAGTACACCACAATGGTACCAGTAAGTGTCAAGCCTAACCTCGGTCGAGTAGTGACGAAATCAGGTCAGGGCCCTACTGGTATAGATATAATAAAATATAACAGAATGAAATATCACGGTAAGAATACATATTAAAATTTAACAAGAATGTAAGCATAGAAGAACAAATCTACTGGAATACCGTTCCGAAGTCCCAAAGTAAATATGTAGAACAAGGGGATCTACCGAAATACTGTTCTATAGTCCCAAAGTAAATATACAGAACAAGGTGATCTACCGGAATACCGTTCTGTCGTCCCAAATTAAATACGCAGAACAGGGGGATCTACCAGAATACCATTCCGTAGTCCCAAAGTAAATATGCAGCTCAAACAAAGGAAATAACAGCTACAGCAAAAAGAACCTACAATTTCAACTAAGTACCAGTCAAGGAAAAATAGAAATTTCACTAAAAATGTCGCACAAAGTTCAAATAGGTATTTAAGGCAGTTAAAGCACGTTGGGATGCTTTTCTAAACTACACAGGATAATTGCATATGCTAGTGTAGCTCAATTAAAGGAAAAACAGATATTTTGCTTAATGAAAATGGAGTTTTTCAATAAATAGCCCACGTACGCACTCGTCACCTCATGTACACAGTGCTCGTATATCAAACAGTACCAAATCCTATGGGGATTTCCCCCACACAAGGTTAGGCAAGCCACTAACATCAAACTAAACTCAAATTAATCTGTAATAATGCTCTTTCCACTAATATCCGGCTCTGAACGGCCCAAATCTAGCCAAAACCAATTACATAACATAAATATAGCTACAAGAAACTAATTTAGCTAACGAAATCAAAGCTAAGGCAAGAAATTAGACAAACGCCCAAAAAGCCTCCCTGGGCCCACATCTCGGAATCGGGTAAAAGTCACAAATTATGGACACCTATTCACTCACTAGTTCACTCACACCAAAACTATCAAGATCTGATGTAAAAATCTCGCTCAAAACTTAAAAATTCGATCGGGGAACTTTTCCCCCATTTTCCCAACTTTCTCACTCGAATTCCTTACTTAAATGAATGAAACAACAATAGATTAATTAAATATAACCAAATTTGAGTTAGGATTCGTTACCCACTAGCTTCCTCTAAAAATCCCTCAAATCTTCGCCTTAATCCGAGCTCTCTACGTCCAAAAATGGATAATGAAATGAAACCCTCGATTTCTCTCTTTTCTGCCAAGCAAACTCGCTTTTACGAGCCCATAACCGCACTTAGGGTTCCGCACCTACGGAAAAACCATCGTACGGATTTCACTTAAGGTCCAAAATCCGCATCTGCAACACATGGGTCGCACCTGTCCATCCGCTCCTGCGGAAGCCTATCCGCACCTGCGACCATGCAACTTAAGGCCTTTTGCTTCTGCGCTCCACCTTCCGCAGAAGCGACTCCGCTTCTGCGGTCCCTTTCTCGCGCCTGCGCCGACAGACCAAACTCCTCCAATCCGCACATGCGCCCAATGGCTCGCTTATGTGTTCTCGCACTTGCGGTCAATCATGCGCCGATGTGATTACACCAGATGCAACACACTTCTGCCATTTCTCCCAAAGCTCAACTTCAATATTGGATTTGTTATAGACCCGAAACTCACCCGAGGCCCCCGGGACCACAACCAAACATACCAACTAAGCCTAAAACACCATACAAACGTAGTTGAGCCCTCAAATCACATCAAACAATGCTAAAAACAAAAATCACCCTCCAATCCAAACTTAATGAAAACTTGAAACTTTAAATTTCCATAACCGATGACGAAACCAACCAAACCACATCCGATTGACCTCAAATTTAGCACACAAGTCATATTCAACATTACAGACCTACTCCACTTTCCGGAATCAGACTCTGACCCCAATATCCAAAATTCCACTACCGGTCCGAAACGTCAAAAATTTGACTTTCGCCATTTCAAGCCTAAATAAGATACGGACTTCCAAAACACAATCTGGACAAGCCCCTAAGCCCAAACTCACCCAATGGAGCTAATAGAATAACGAAACTCTATTCCGGAGTCGTCTTCACACAGTTCCGACTACGGTCCAAATTCTAAGACTTAAGCCTCTGTTTAGGGATTATGTGTCCCAAAACACTCCAAAAACCCAAACTGAAACCTCCCAGCAAGTCACAATAGCGGAAATAGATACGGGGGAAGCAGTTAATAGGGGGGTGGGGCTCTAACTCTCGAAACGACCGGTCGGGTCGTTATAATTATCCAACTAACCATTATTAGCATTTGCTATGTTGTGAAATAGGAAATATCATAATATATAGTTTTAATCTTTTGTACTTCATATTGGATGTCACACCTAAACAAGTTACAATCTTGCAGGTGATTCCAATTGTATTGAGTGAGATCAATGTTGGAAAGGCACCAAGGTGGATTTCCCTTGCTTATAGCCCCATGGTTCTATGAGGAAGTACTAGCATGAAAGCAATAAACATGGCAGCATCTCACAACTTCTGTTATGGTTGGAGATGGTCCTTTGCCAATAGTGGGTTTTTGGCTTTGCCACTTCTTGCACTGTCTTTCTTTCTTAGTTAGAACCTGAGGTTACTCATTAAGAAAGGGCGTATGGAGGAGGAAAAAGCGTCCCTTAAAATGTTGCGAAAATATGAAGTAGAAGTAGAGTTGTCGATGTTGGCTGACATGATGGAAAATGAAGGCAAGAGGAAAAGGAAGAAACTGTCACACTCGCCCATTTTACTACTTAACATAGTGGCTCAAAATTTCCAGTAAGTGTTGGGATTAGACTCAATACCATTCTTTGGACCATTACTTCTGCAGTCAGCTAGATGCACCTATAATGCCTCCTTCGTCGCTCCACTCATTGCCGGAGTTGTTCGAGCTTGAGTTGCTAAACTTACTTATCCGAGTTATAGCTTCTTCGATAGGCGGAGGACTCTAGTCTCGGCATGTTTAGGCATAATTTTAGCACATGTACTTCTTAATTTTTTCCTGATTTAGGTTTTCTTTATATAGATCATTTTTACTAAAATAATTTGCGCAAATATAATACCTCGCCCTAGTAGTGCTTTCACATGGAAAAGATGCACATAACATGTACATGACTCATTTGTTAACTTCTTTAAGGACTAAAATCTCATATTTATTTTATTGTTGTGAAAAACTCATCAAATAGCATTAATATCTCTAGTATGCACATAAATTCTCCTAATATAATATTCGTAATAAGATTTATTAACTTTGAAATATATCTATGCCCTAGTCGTGGAGGAAGAGTTAATATAGGTTTAATCTTTTCTCCTCTGGCTTGTCCAAATTAGTTGCTGGAAATATGAGTGTTTGTGATTAGTATTATCTAACTAACCATTATTATCATTGTCACGACCCATATCGACGGGCCGCAACGGGCACCCAGTATCTTACTCAATCGAGCACCTATGTAACGTATCTTTCATATCATAGTTGTCACGACCCAAACCGATGAGCCGCAACGGGCACTCGGTACCTTACTCAACTGAGTACCAACGTAACTTATCCTTCATATCATACTATCATAGGTAAATGAGTCAAAGAGGCTACCGTGAGATAAGTAGAATAAAACATGGGGAAATACTCGATATTGGACGACCCAACATGTAATTCAAACTTATACATATGACCTACAGGCCAATAAGGCCGGCATGATCCTCTATATACTCAAAATATAGGCTGACAAGGCCATACAAGTATCTATATACATAACATTTGTCTACAAGCCTCTAAGAGTATATACTTATCATAAAGGTTGGGACAGGGTCCCGCCATGCCAAACAATACACGTCTAAATCATACTGACCAAACAAGCAACTCCGGAGCAAATGGAGCACACCAACATCTTCTGCTGAGCTGATAGCCTATTTGGAGGACTCTCGACCTGTCTATCGGGACCTGCGGGCATGAAATGCAGCGTCCCCTAGAAAAAGGGACGTCAGTACAAATAATGTACCGAGTATGTAAGGCATGAATATCAATACATAAGAGACATAGGTATAAATGTCGTGCATGCACGTGTGTGTAAATATCGTGTCATGCATAGGTATAGGTGTATATAACATCAGCAAGCCTCTAAGGGCATCCATCATATCATCTTGGCCACTGTGGGTAAAATAATCAACGTATACCAGCTGATCAGGTGGTGGTACGTATGTAACGCCGTAACCTTTTTCCATATCCTATATACATATATATACATACATACGCGTATATAACGCCATCTGGTCATGGGTCAATGTACATGTATAAATGAATGCAATGCATGAAAAGTACGTCAATAAAATATCTCGGAACGTCATAAGACCATTATGCCTCTGATTAATATCATGAAATAAACTTTATCAACTTACGTATTTTCTGAGACCCATGAACAGACGATAGAATAATAAGACATATGGGAATTCAAGAACATAGGCACCTCTAATTCTTCTAAGAATAGAGTCATTTATGGAAGTTGTGCATTTACTCGTTTCGTTTATATCGTATAGATCATGCCAAAAGAAAGAAGAGACAGCCTTAACATACCTGATCCGATTCACTTGACAATCCCTATAATATACGTCAATTGTAACAAATCACGTAACGGGGAGATCGGAGTAGGAAAAAATTCATATAATATTCTTGCGAAAGATTGCACCGTACTCCCTTAAAATTGCAACATCTCCGTTTCTAAGATGCTAAGAGATTTTGTTTGCATAAAGACACGTACTAAGGATTAGAATGCAAACTTTTTTGAATTTGCTGAAGCAGTAACATTCCCATTCCCTTTCTTTAGGAGTTCCATCCGTATTTCATGTAGTCAAAAGCCTTAATTTTCTGGTCCTAAGAGGTCTTTTATATAATTGGGTGTGGGCCCCACACTTGATATGGATTATTTGCAATAAACCTCCTAACATGCCACCTAGCCCCTTTAGCCAAGAGTCACCATTTTGATTTTTGGTCTTAAATCCATCTTACTGGCATGTGAAGATGGTGTCCCCTTAAGCTTTATCCAAAATAAATAAATTACAAGTTAATTTCCCACTTAAAAATATATAAACACCCAATTATCCACACAATTAAAAATTATCATAAATTACTTAAAATGCTACTTACTTTTAATATACTTTATACACCTTGCACTACTAGAAATAAGGCCTATGGCAACCCTTCTAAAACCGTTGCAATAAATACACTAACCGACCCTATAGAGCTACTGGGACGGTTAAGCAGTCATTCCCGGATTTGCTGTTACCATAGGTCTATTAGAACGGTTATGTGGAACGGTTACAAAACTGTCCCCATATATTGATATTGTAGCGGTTATGAAACCGTTACATCAATCTGTGGAACGGTTTTTTATTTTGTTGGGACGGTTATAAACCGTTCCGATATATTTGTGCCAACGATATTTTACGACTATCGCAAAGGTTTTTATATTATATTGTAACGTTTTTTGTGATCTATTGCAACAGTTATTAGGGGCTGCTATTATTTTTTGCTAGGTCTATTGCAACAGTTATATTGTCTATTGCAACGGTTACATTGTCTATTGCAACGACTCTTCCTAATAATTTCCTATATATTTATAGCTCCTGAATGAGGAATATTTCCCTTGCAACAAAATTTTATACACCATAACTTATATAAACTACAAAATAACATTGAAATATCAAACTAGCTAGCATTATCCATATGCAAAAATAAAATATGAATACATTGTTTGATCAACAATATCTAAGTTGAAATAGATGAGTTTGCGTACAAAAAGTTCTAAACTAAAATATCCTAGAACATAATGAGAAAGTCTAGCAACGATCAACAACACTCAGGTAAGGTCTTCATCACTGCATTCATCTGCAATCGTTGCACCTACAAATGACGATCAATAATGATTAAACAAAGAAAATTTTAAGATGTTTGAATCACAAAGTAATTGATTCAAAGACTAAATGTCAAACAAGAAGCTAAATATTTTCTAACTTCCAATATTTCCATAAGACAACTGTAAGGTTTTACATTTTCAAATGACATTAGTATTCAAAGCCTCCAACTCCATTTCAAAGCAACTCAATTCCAACAGCAGACCAAAATAACGAAGGAACACTCTAGCTCCTGTCAATTTACACTGCAGAATCTAGCATTTGACAATTGAAAATAAAGGAACACAAACGCACATGCTAACTGACATTATGCGTACAGATACAGCAACCAAAGGTCACTTCAATATGCTAACTGACACATAAAATAATCTGCCCAAAAGTCCAGAATCAGCAATGGACAAATGATAGAATTCAACTCTCCAAAGAGTACTATATGAACAGATTATTTCAACAACCTAAGGCATCAGAAACTCACAAAAATTATTCAATTGTCAATGAGTTAATACCTGTAATGAGCTGGCCTTCTTTGGTGCTATCAGTAGATGGACGACGAATTAGTTGCAAAGTTGTTTGTTGTGAAGGTGAAACTTCTCCGGGTGAATTATCACCCAATGCCGCTAGAATAATGTTAGCATCAATATTAATTCTTGAACGTTGAAGTCATCCAAGAACATCCGCAACAACTTCTTGACGAATAGTTGCCTTTTGTTCCTTAATTTTTCTTCCATTCTCTGTATTTTCTCCTCCATTTTTGCAAACAATTTGTGGAATTTAAAGAGTGTTCAGAACATCCTACTTTCCCTCTCAAAGAAGTTCTTGTAACCCCCCGTCCATACAACCTCAAACGCCCTGGATGTTCAGGTCCCATGACAACTGCAAATGCCTCTACGGACTCATTGCCATTTTCAGTTTGTTGTGCTTCCATATCCTCCATTTCAGCCTACAAAGCAAATTCAAAAATATAGAATTCAAGTAAATAACAAGTAAACTAACAGAAATATACGATTGATCTCGGTATAACAATAGTTAAGTATAATTCGCACAATTTTACTAGCTGTGTCTTCATCCGAGCACATGAATCGTCCATGGAATATTAGTTTTGGACATTTTTTGCAGGAAGAAAGAAGCACCAAATAACAACTTACAAGTAGAACTTGAGAAGTATACAGTAAACACAATAGAAGAGAAAATATAGACAGATAATGATGAGATCAAGTAACTAGAGCAATTCACAGAAGCACATAATAAAACAAAATATGCAGTCCGTATGGGCCACACTCACATTTAGAAGTTTCTGTAAAATCAACAGCTCTATGTAATGAGCAGTGTCTTAAGAACCCAATTGATAAAGATGACAGATCTGCCACATCAAAATACAGTACAGTTTTAAGAAGAGCACATAAAGGAATTGCTGAAATGCTATAGAGATAATAGATATGAGCATAAGCACATGTCAAATTGCAGTTGGACCAACAACAGAAGGAATGGAACACCATCACTGCGTAAGACTCCAGAAACAACACTTTGATCAATGAAAGAAGGCATAAAATACCAACCATGTGTAATGAGAAATATATTTGTCACAAGGAAAATCACAACAAATATGCTTCCAACGTATGTGTCATTGCACTCCAATATGCCTCCTCCTTCCTTTGATTTGTCGCAATAATATGACACATTAACAATACTGTCTACCAATTTCAAAATTCAAAATCTTATATTAATTTAATATTTCATAATATTTGACTTTCATGTGATATTCAATTTCATGTGATGCTCAATCTCCTGAAATTACAACAAAGGAAGGGTGTCGGATATAAGGAGAAAGAAAGCTCTTTCTGCATTGGCACCCATCAGTTACTGTCACTGCCTCAGCATGTACTTCTAAACATGTTGAGGAAAACACACTCATTCTCACAAGAAAAAATCCCAGTTCCTCACTAGTCACACCCACAGACCACCAGTTACAAAATACCCTACGTACACACCTACTCCAAACAGAGAAGAAAAAACTGGAAGGAAGGCAGTCGGCTTCCCACAAGTATGAGAGATGTGATCTTAGAACCCACAAGAAACTAAGAGCACACTCTTTCAACTGGGATAATGACAACCTCCATGCTTATTCCAAAAGCAACAAAATAAAAAAACAGAGCAGTAATGCTCAATTTTCTAACAAGGTTTTCTTTTTTGTAGGTTATTCTCCAAGGCTAACTGTCATTCAAATGATATGGTTTCTAGGAGTGGTATTAGCATCTATAATGCTCATTCTCCTGAAACCATGCCATTTGATATACAGTCAACAACCCCATAGAAATACCAGCTCACAAGGGCTCACAAAGAAAGCAGTTGCTCTGAGTGCAGCAATTATTGATGTCTGCAGCAGTAGTTTCCCAGGCCAATGTGACCCCCCCAGTTCCAGCTACAGCTTCTGCACACTTCCCCAGCAACAGAAGCAGCAATATAAAAGGCTGCAACCAGCACAAGAACCTGCAGCCAATGCCACCATTTCCTCACCTCCTTATATCCTACACCCTTCCTGGTGCTCTTGTACCATATGAAATCAATTTCATGTTCACATCTTCTTAAGCTGCTGAAGCAGCTTTCTCCAGAGGCTCATTGTTACATAGGCTCGTATTTGGTCAAGATCACATTTTTAAAAAGAAGAAGACAGAAGTGGAGGAAATATCTCCGGGAGGAGGAGGAGGAGGAGGAAGAAGAAAAAGTTCTAGAAGAAGAATAAGAACAAGTAGAAAGAACTAGACATACCTGTAGTTTTTCAGAGTTCCAATACCTAAGGAGTTCGTTAAACTGAGAAGCTGGAACATCTTCAGGGACATTTTTCATTCGAGTTTCATCATTTTGATAGGCGTCAAAGTGAACTCTTTTCAATCTACTTTTGTGTTTTCTCCAGGCAGCTTGGACTGTTTCCAAAGTATAATCTGTTAATGCAGAAAATATGAAAGATTTTCAACTAAAAATTGAAAATGAAGATCTTCTGACCTTGGTATATTCCCATGTATCCTCTTTTGTGTCCATCTCCAATCCAAAATATCAAGAGGACATAAAGTCGCATTCCTTGCCAATGTGCCGAGGAAGCTTCCAAACTCTAGCACAACGGCTTCAGTAGGACCAACAGGTTGATTTAAGTAGTTAAGTAAAATCAATTTACGCTCTTGCCGTCCATGTACACTTTTCATCTTTGTTCGGCCTCTTTTTTTCCTTTGAATGGAAGGGCCTACAACCACCAAATTACTATTGTTGATACATTGTGTATGACTGAAATAGGATGTAAGCATTTTAGATAAAGTCTATACGGTCTTACCTTGTTCTTCACAATCTGTGATAGGAATTGTCGAATCCAACTGAACTTGTTCCTCTACTTGTTCCTCTACTACTTGTGTTGCAGGAGTGGTTGATCTAGTGTGTACATTGGCTGCTACTTCTGGATATTGGGGTATTAGCTGATTCTCTTCAATGATATTCTGACGCTCTTTGTTAGATGGACGCTCTTTGTTAGATGGACGTGCAGGCACAACATATTTTTGGCTAAACAAACTCCTTATTTGGTTTTCCAAAATGCCATTGTTCCAGCTTTTATGTATGTCGCGTTTGTATTTCTTTTGGCTTTTGAAGGTCTTTCTTGATTCATATTTATCAGAACCTGATGAAGAATACAAATAAAATTAGCTCTAATAGGTATTATATAAAAGACGACAGTTGAATTCAAAGGTATTATAAGTTAATTCTTGGAAAGCATTATTTGGCAATATGAAGTGTCACTCAGAGAAAATAATAGTATCATCTATGAACAGTACTGTAGAAGAAGATTCTTGGAACAATAATGCTAATTATGCAATTCAAAATCAGGTTACGGATATTCAATCTGATACTGAAACAACAACTCCTAATAAGAAGAAGAGATCATCAAGAAAGATCAAAAGGTATATAACAACTACAACTTCCTCTACTGTAATTGAGATTGAACAAGAACAAGAGGAAGTTGCTATGAGTTTGATTATTCTATCAAGGGATTCAGGAAATGGGGTTGGCCTAAATCTTTTTACTGATGAAAATGGGAGTAAGATCTCCAAATTTAAGGATAGTGAATTGGTCAAGCTAAAGAAAGTCAAAAATGGAAAGCCAGAGAAAAATGAGAGGTCAAAGTGAAATGCAAGAACTCTTAGGATTTCAAGAAATGTGTGACGACCCGACCCGTCGTCTCATGAGTTACCGCCCCGTTTCCCCCATTCCTGCTTCTTTATGCTTCGTTATCCGTGTTTTATGTGGTTGAGTTGAGTGGGTTGAGTCCAGAGTGAATTTGGTAAGAAATGAGACACTTAGTCTCTTTAAGGAAGGTTTAGTTTGGAAAAGTCAACCGGATGTTGACTCATACGTTAGAGGGCTCGGATGTGATTTCCGATGATTCGGTCAGCTTCAGGGGATGATTTGTGACTTAGGAGTGTGATCGGAAGTGGTTTTGGAGGCCCGGTGTAGAATTAGGCTTGAATTGGCGAAGTTAGTATTTTGGCGAATTCCGGTTGATAGGTGAGATTTTGATCCGAGGGTCGGAATGGAATTCCGAGAGTTGTTATAGCTTCCTTATGTGATTTGGGATGTGTGTGTAACATTTCGGGTCATTCGGAGGTGATTTGGTTGGATTTTTGATCAAATGTGTGTTTCGGAAGTTTTAGAAGAACTTAGGCTTGAATTCGATGTAATTTGATGGTTTTGGTGTTGTTTGAGGAGTTTAGTTTGAATGATGTTTTAGGATGTGTTGGTGATTTTGGTTGAGGTCCCGGGGGCCTCGGGGTGATTTCGGATGGCTAACAGGAAGTTTTGAACTTGGACAATATGCAGAAAATGCAGCAGCAGGTGCAGGCCTATTTTGGCCTTCGCGTTCGCGTGCCTGGGGCCGCGTTCGCGATGAAGGAAGTTGGGGTCCCTGAAAATTGTTCTTCGCATTTGCGTTTGGGTCTCGCATTCGCGGAAGGTCGTTTGGTTAATCTTCGCGTTCGCGTTTCAGTGGCCGCGTTCGTGTAGGTTCAGAGACCCAGGGCGTCGCGTTCGCGTGTGGGACACCGCGTTCGCGAAGGGTAATTTTGGTCAGAGGAAAAACTTGTTCATCGCGAACGGGAGGGTGCCATCGCGTTCGCATAGAAGAAAATCAGAACTGGGCAGAATAGTTTTTAAAACATTTCCTCCGCGAGCTAGGTCATATTTTCCTCCATTGTTGGGCATTTTGAGAGCTACTTGGGAGAAATTGTAGAGGGTTTCGAAGAGGATTGATTGGAGGTAAGTCCTATGAACTAAAAACGTGATTATTATGTGAAATTAACCTAGAAATTAATGGAAATTTAGCCAAAAATGGAAAAACTGGGGCTTGGAATTTTGGGATTTTAACTTGGGATTTGAGGGGTCATTTGGACTCTGATTTTGGTGTTCTTTATATGCATAGACTCGTGGCGAGATAAGGAACCAGTTGATGTGAAAATTTCTAAGTTTCGAGAAGTGGGCCCGGGGCTGGGGTTTTGCTAATTTCGGGATTTTTGATATTTTTCGATTGCTTTCGCTTGGGTTTTGTTCCCTTAGCCTATTGTGATGTATTCGTTGTGGTTTTGGTCAGATTCGACGCGCGAGGAGGCCGATTTGAGAGGCAAGGGCATAGCGAGCTAGAGTTTTTGCCGGTTTGAGGTGAGTAATGAATGTAAATGATGTCCTGAGGGTTTGAAACCCCGGATTTCCACATCGTAGTGCTATATTGAGGTGAGACACGCGCTTGATGATGAGCGTGGGGTCGTTTACTATTGGGGATTGGGACTTGGTCCGTCCCGAGTGATGTTTTTACCGCGTAATTGATTGAAGCTTATTTGGTATCATCATTTTATTTGACTAATTGTAATATTTGGGCTTCATGCCAATTATTTGAACCCTTCGGGGATTGCTATTACTGTTTTCTCACTATTTTGACATATTACTTGAACTCAGTCCTATTGTTTAATACTGTTTTACAAACTCAGCCACTTTTACCCCGATTTGAAACTTAAATGAAATTTCTAATGATGTTTTGGGTTGAGAACTACTATTTTATTATGGGCCGAGGGGCTTATGTGATTTCTGGACTGAGTATGGATCGGCCTGCGCGCCGCAGCAGTATTATATTGATATTGATATCAGGCCGAGGGCCTAGCTGATGCCACGAGATGGCTTGATATTGCGCTTGGGCCGTAAGGGGACCCTCCCGGAGTCTGCACACCCTCAGTGAGCGCCGTCGAAGATAAATAAATGGATCGGGCTGCACGCCGCAGCAGGTACTAGAGAGTACCGTACTATGTGCTGCATTCCTTTATTTGCTTATCTGTTGTAGCTTTTTTCCGTGTTTCTACTTCACTGGTTTTATTGATTTCATACTACTTAGTTTAAATTGCCGTATTATAGATTACAATGTATTTATCCATGATTTCTTATTCTCAGCCTTTATTTATGTTTATTACTCACTGGGTCGGAGTACTCACATTACTCCCTGCACCTTGCGTGCAGATCCAGGTGCATCTGAGGCTGAGTGAGGATTCTCTGTTGAGCAGCGCATATCTGGGAGCATCGAGGTAGCTGCATGGCGTCCGCAGCCCTGATCTCTCTCTTCTATCCTTTGTTTTTATTTCGTATTCCCCTAGAGTGACATGTATTAGATCGATAAACCTGTATTAGAGGCTCAGACTTGTGACACCGGATCTTTTGGGCTATGTAGTAGTAATGTTATCTGAAATTCCGCACATTTAACTCTTATTTCAGACTTTTAATATGTTGATTTGGTAATTTAATTGTGTTAGCTAATAATAAACTGTATAATGAATTGGGTTAAGGTTGTTAATTGGTCGGGCTTACCTAGCAGTGTGTTGGGTGCCATCACGACCGGGGTTGGGGTCGTGACAAAATGGTTACAAAATGGATAAATCAGAGAAATCAGATGATAAGCAAAAGAAGATTAAAGATGATAAAGAAAATGGATTTGAGGAGTCTGAAATTGAAGTTCAGTACAAATTAGTCAAAGGGAGCTATAGCAAGAAAAGAAGCATTGAAATGAATGAGTGTGATATTAGTGTAGTTTCAACAGGTGTTTTCTTTACGAGCAATTCGCCCATGCAAAAGGTCCAACAAGCTGATTCTGGTTACAAGGTATTGCCATAATGATTCCAAACTGAATTATCATTTATTTCTCATGACCAACGTTACAATGATTGTGATTTCAAATCTTAGATAATAAATATACTTTTTGTATAAGCCAAGCCAACTTAAAATCATAACTGCTAAATGAATATATACCCACCTAATGAGATATTACTCAGGAAAAGTCCAGACTAAATAACTTGGCCAAAAAATTATAGAGAACAAAATTGTAACAAACTTTTAGTAAGAGAGAAGTCCAAAGCCAATTAAAATGGAAAATATGATGCACAATGGAATAGTTGCCCAGATCTGTTTACTTTTACTTCCAATTCACTAGCCTTGCCAACTTAACAGCAAACACGTTGTATTTTGAGGCTTAACCTACTGGACACTCAAAAAGAGCATCCAAGTCTGCCAAACAAAGTAACAATGCAATAAAAGATGTTTGCTGGACTCCTGAGATCTTTCACAAAAGACATCTGCTGCATAAGGAGAACAAAATTGTAACAAACTACCTGCAATGTGTACTACTATATTTCACGAGAATGAATAGAAAAAAGTGTAGGGAGCATTCATTATGGCATCATACTATCATCGAACATCGATAGCAAACATCAAATCTTATGGTTTCTAACACAAAATCAAAACCTAACAACTAAATCCTCCAATTTCGCAAACTAAAAATCACAAAATATATCGCATAATACAGACAAAATAGAAGCAAAATAATGGGTTTATCAGAAATATTATCAAAGAAAGAAACTAGAAGGAACAATGAAATAATTTTTCAGACTAGGGAAGAAGAAAGCGAAAATCGAACAGTAATAGCAAACATCGAACGGGGTAAAAAACCGAAAGCCTACCTCGAAGATTGTGGTCCTTCACCGGAGCTGGTCGTCCTTCACCGGAAATTATCGCCCTTCACTGGAGCTGGTCGACAGAGTTCGTCGGTGTGTTCTAAGTTGAAGAACAGAGAAAGCTAAGGGGTGTCTGAGATTTTGGGGGAGTCTGATGTTCTAGGTTAGTTTTACATTTTAGAGTTATTAAAATATTAGTGGGGTCCACTATTTTTGTTTTCTAATAAATACCTAGGAGGGAAAGTAAGGAGGGAAATTAAACCGTTCCTATAGCGTTTTATTTCACAAAACCGTTCCCACAAATAACCCTATTGTATCGCATATCAAAACTGTCTCCATATCTTTACTTATGGTGACGGTTACTAAACTATTGGAACGGTTAGTGTTCAGAAGTGTGCCAGAAGCCTTTTGACTCTATCGGGACGGTTAAAACCGTTCCAAAATATGATATACTATAACAGTTACAAAACCGTTGCCCAAAAATCATTCCAATAAATTCGTTTTCTAGTAGTGTTGCTATCATGGTCATGTGGTACCTTGTATGGTACTAGTCCGTAAATACCGGGTATTTTAGCTTAGGACATATTTTATCCCGAAATATCAAACTTCGACGAAATTCATTTTCTTTGATTTCCTTAACCTTTCACTTTCATGAATTTACTTATCACTTATTTGAAATAGAGTACTTATAATCCCAAAAGAAATCTCATTCCCGAACTTATGTCGATTAATCTTACGACGAAGTTTTGACGTACGACAACGCTTTAACGTACGAAAATACGGAATGTAATATCTCATTTCCGGACTTTCATCAATTTATTTATGGCATACTTTCACGTACAAAAATATGGGGTGTAACAATCATTTTCTATGTTGTAAAATAGGAAATATCAGAATTTATAGTTTTATATCTTTTGTGCTTCATATTGCACGTCACACTTAAAGAAGTTACAATCTCGCAGGTGATTCCCATTATATTGAGCGAGATCAATGTTTGAAAGGAAACAAAGTGGATTTACCTTGCTTATAGCTCCATGGTGCTATGGGGAAGTACTAGTACGAAAGCAGTAAACATGACAACTTCTCATAACTTCCATTATGGTTGGAGATGGTACTTCGCCAGTAGTAGATTTTTGGCTTTGCCACTTCTTGTACCGTCTCTCTTTTTGAGTGAGACCCCGAGGTTTCTCATTAACAAAGGGCGTATTGAGGAGGCAAAATCTTCCCTTAATATGTTGAAGAAATGTGGAGCAGAAGCAGAGTTGTAAATGTTAGCAGGCATGAAGAAAAATTAAGGCAAGAGGAAAAGGAAGAAACTGTCTCACTCGCCCATTTTATTGCGTAACATAGCGGCTCAAATTTTCAGCAAATGTTGGGCTTAGACTCAATACTATTTTTAAGACAATTACTTCTGCAGTCAGCTAGATACACCTATAATGCCTCCTTCATTGCTCCGCTCATTGCCGGATTTGTTGGAGCTTGAATTGCTAGACTCACTTATCCGAGTTACAGCTTCTTCGACCGACGGAGGACTCTAGTCTCGGCATGTTTATGCATGATTTTAGCACAAGTACTTCTTCATTTCTTTCTTTTTTAGGTTTTCTTTATATTGATCAAATTTATTACAATAATTTACGCAAAAATAATACCTCACCTTAGTAGTGCTTTCAAATAGAAAAAGATGCACATAACATGCACATGACTCATTTGTTAACTTCTTTTTGGAATAAAATCTCATATTTATTTTGTTTTCGTGAAAAAACACTCAGTAAGAAACATTACTCTCTCTAGTATGCACATAAATTCTCTTAATATAATATTCGTAATAAAATTTATTTACTTTGAAATATATCCATGTCGTTGTCATGGAGGATGAGTTATTGTAGGTTTAATCTTTTCTTCTTTAACTAGTGCCAAATTAGTTTCTAGAAATATGAGTGTTCAAGGTTAGTATTATAAAACTAACAATTATTAGCATTTTCTATGTTGTGAAATACGAAATATTTGAATGTATAAAATTATATCTTTTGTGTTTCATATTGCATGTCACACTTAAACAAGTTATAATCTTGCAGATAATTCCCATTATATTGAGTGAGATCAATGTTGGAAAGGCACCAAAGTGGTCTTTCCTTGCGCATAATTCCATGGTTCTATAGGGAAGTACTAGCACGAAATGAGTAAACATGGTGGAATCTCACAACTTTCGTTATGGTTGGAGATGGTCCTTTGCCAGTAGTGGATTTTTTGTTATGCCACTTGTACTGTCTTTCTTTCTTAGTGAGACCCCGAGGTTTCTCATTAAGATACAGCGTATGGAGGAGGCAAAAGTGTCCCTTAAGATGTTGAGGAAATGTGGAGCAGAAGCAGAGCTGTAGATGTTGGCAGACTTGATGGATAATGAAAGCAACAGGAAAAGGAAGAAACTATCACACTCGCCCATTTTACTGCTTAACATAGTGGCTCAAATTTTCCAGCAAGTTTTGGGCTTAGACTCAATACTATTCTTTGGACCATTACTTCAGCAGTCAGCTAGATACATCTATAATTTTTCCTTCATCGCTTCACTCATTGCCGGAGTTGTTCGAGCTTGAGTTGTTGGACCCAGTTATCAGAATTACAGTTTCTTTAGAAGACGGAGGACTCTAGTCTCGACATTTTTAGGCATGATTTTAGCACAAGTACTTCTTAATTTCTTTCAATTTTAGATTTTCTTTAAAAAGATCAATATTATTAAAGTAATTTACGCAAAAATAATACCTCACCATAGTAGTGCTTTCGGATGGAAAATGATGCACATAACATGTACATGACTCATTTGTGAACTTATTTAAGGACTAAAATCTCATATTTATTTTATTGTTGTAAAAAACACCTATCAAGTAACATTAATCTCTCCAGTATGCTCATAAATTCCCATAATATAATATTCCTAACAAGATTTACTTACTTTGAAATATAACTATGCCCTGGACGTGGAGGATGAGTTAATGTAGATTTAATCTTTTCTACTTTGGCTTGTGCCAAATTAGATGGTGGAAATATGAGTGCTCAAGGTTAGTATTATCCAACTAACCATTATTAGCATTTGCTATGTTGTAAAATAGGAAATATCAGAATATATAATATTAAAACTTTTGTGCTTTATATTGTATGTCACATTTAAACAAGTTACGATCTTGCAGGTGATACCCATTATATTGAGTGAGATCAATTTTGGAAAGGAACAAAAGTAAATTTCCCTTACTTATAGCTCCATGGTGCTATGGGAAGTACTAGCACGAAAGCAGTACACATGGTAGCATCTCACAACTTCTATTATGGTTAGAGATGATCCTTTGCTAGTAGTGGATTTTTGGCTTTGCCACTTCTTGTACTATCTTTCTTTCTTAGTGAGACCCCGAGGATTCTCATTAAGATAGGGCGTATGGAGGAGGAAAAAGGGTCCCTTAAGATGTTGAGGAAATGTGGAGCAGAAGCAGAGTTGTAGATGTTGGCAGACAAGATGGAAAATGAAGGCAAGAAGAAAAGGAAGAAATTGTCAAACTCGCCCATTTTACTATTTAACATAGTGGCTCAAATTTTCCAGCAAGCGTTGGGCTTAGACTCAAAAATATTCTTTGCACCATTACTTGTGCAATCAGCTAAATATACCTATAATGCCTCCTCCATTGCTCCACTCAATGCCGGTGTTGTTCGAACTTGAGTTGCGGGACTCACTTATCCGAGTTACAGCTTCTTCTGCAGACGGAGGACTCTTGTCTCGGCAAGTTTAGGCATGATTTTAGCATAGGTACTTCTTCATTTCTTTCTTATTTGGGTTTTGTTTATATAGATCAAGTTTATGAAAATTATTTATGCAAAAATAATACCTCACCCTTGTAGTGCTTTCAGATGGAATAAGTTGCACGTAACATGCACGTGACTCAGTTGTGAGCTTCTATATGGACTAAAATCTCATATTTATTTTGTTGTTGTAAAACAAAACTCATCAAGTAACATTTATCTCTCTAGTATGCACATAAATTCTCTTAATATAATATTCGTAATAAAATTTATTTACTTTGAAATATATCCATGCCTTGGTCGTGGAGGATGAGTTAATGTTGGTTTAATTTTTAACGACCTGACCGGTTGTTTTGAGCAATTGCACTTCGCTCAGTTGTTTAAGGGCATGAGTAGCTCTGTATGATGTGTTATGGCTTATGTGAATCGTCGGTTTTGGTTTTCAGGTTATCCGGAATTGATTTTGGAGAATGGTCTCAGCTAGAAGCTCTAAATATGAAAGGTTTGACCAAGTTTTGACTTTCTAATAAAAGATCTCGAATTTGGATTTTTATGGTTCGGTTAGCTCCTTTCGGTGATTTGGACTTGGGAGCGCGTCGGGAATGTAATTTGGAGGTCCGTGGTAGAATTAGGCTTGAATTGGCGAAATTAGAAATTTGACAATTTTTAGTCGATAGTGGAAAATTTGATATCGGGGTTGGAATGGAATTGCGGAAGTCTGAGTAGGTTTGTAATGTCATTTGTGACGTGTGTGCAAAATTTCATGTCATTCGGAGGTGATTTGGTAGGTTTCGGCGTAGTTTGCGGAATTTGGAAGTTTAGAAGTTCTTAAGCTTGAATTAGAGGGCGATTTGGTATTTTGATGTTGTTTTGAGTGTTTTGAAGGTTCGACTAAGTTCTTATGTTGATATGTGACTTGTTGGTATTATTGGTTGAAGTCCCGAGGGCCTCAGGTGTGTTTCGGATGGTTGACGGATTGGTTTTGGTGTTGGAGAGTTAATGAGAGTTGCTGGTGTGATTCTGCTGGTGTTTCCGCACCTGCGGAGTGGTAACCGCAGGTGCGAGGTCTGCAGAAGCGGAAAGAGGCCCGCAGATGCAGGCAGGAGTGGTCTGGGTTGGATGCGCAGGTGCGAGTGTTGGAGTGCACCTGCGAGACCATAGGTGCGAAACGTTGGCCGCAGATGCGGATTTTGAGGAGTAAGTGCAATCCGCACATGCGATGGTTTTTCCGCATGTGCAGCGTCGCAGAAGCGGGTATTTTAACCGCAGATGCGATTTTGCTGGGCAGAACCTATAAATTGAACCCTTCGCGAATTTTGCTCATTTTCCACCATTTTTTAAGACGGGTTTGGAGCTTTTGGGGTGATTTTGTAGAGGGATTCAAGGGATTATCAGTGAGGTAAGTTGCTTGAGCCCTAATACTCGTATATGTGGTGATTTTCCATTCTTTAATCATGTAATCAGTGAAATTAGAGGTGAAAATGAGGGGTTAAGGCTTGGGATTTTGGAGAGTTTGATTTGAGGATTTGAGGGGTCAAATGGAATTGGATTTTCATAAATTTCGTATGCATGGACTCGTGAGTGAAAGGTCTTTCTAGTTTTGTGACCTTTGTTGGATTACGAGACGTGGGACAGGGGGCTGGGTTTGAATGGATTTCTGGATTTGTGCCTAATCCCACTTTCACAAACTATGCTTGATCACAGGGGACTTTGACTATAGATACATGACCCATTAGACTTGATATTAATGAACCAAAGATGTACAACCTTGTTCAGTTACTTTCAACAATCTCTTATCTTCTATTAGCATTAGCTGGCAGAAGCACTACAGACTGAGAATGGAATAATGTTGCATTGAGATGCTGGCTCTTGACCAGATGGAGTAGTCAAATAGAAATATATTCCTCGCCCTAGAAATAGCCCGCTCTAAAAAGAAGTAGTCAGTTGCCCAGGTTTTATAGTTTTTCTTCTGGAATTCATTCCATTAGCGCATATTGATGGTGTTGTTATGGTTGTGAATACATTCGGAGCGATTGGAGGCCAAGTCGAGGGGAAAGAGTATCGCGGAGTAGAGATTCGACCTGTTTGAGGTACGTAACGATTGTAAATCTAGTCCTGAGGGTATGAAACCCCGGAATTCGTATCGTTTTATTATTTTTAGGTGACGCACATGCTAGGTGACGGGCGTGTGGGCGTGCACCGTTGGGGATTGTGACTTCATCTGTCCCGTAGCAACTATAAAGTTGTGTATTTCATTGAAACTATATGATACTTATGTGTTTTAGAAAGAGTTTCGTTAAATTGGGTTGAATGCCATATTTGGGCCTTGTGCCAGAGCTGTTTGGACCCTTAAGGGCCTTTTTCTTACTATCCTCTCACTGTTTTTGGTTGAAATCTAAACTCAATCATGTTATACTTATTGATTTCATAACCCAGTCTTTATTACTCTATTTTGATGCATATAAAATGTTGTTTCTTGCTGAGTAACCTATTTTTACTAAGAGCCCGAGTGGCTTGAGAGGTTTGTGACGGAATGAGGCCGAGGGTCTGATTTGTGAGGATATATATGGGATCGGGCTGCACGCCGCAACATGTTATTACTGGTTCATGATTGAGTGAGGCCGAGGGCCTGATTGATTTATGCCACGAGGTGGCTTGTTATAGCGCTTGGGATGAAGGAGCCTCTCCGGAGTCTACATAACCCCAGTGAGCGTGGGTACCCTGAGTGAGGTTTTACCCGAGGGGCTGTATCTGAGTGATGGTGAGGTATGCCCGAGGAGCTGTATACGATTGACTGTGAGATTTGCTCTAGGGCCTGTATATGAGTGATGTTTTGCCCGAGGGGCTGTTTATGATTCCATCATTTTGCTCACTATTGCATTGAGCCTATGTTTGAGAACTGTTGAAAAATATCTTCAAATGATTTTACTGAAACTGAGTTTAAACGAAACGATTTGTTTCAAACTCTACTTTTAAAAGCATGTTCTATTTTTACTGAGATTTCATTATATGAACTTTATATGCTTTATTGCTCGTCACTACTTCTCATCCTTTATTTACTTTGGTTACTTACTGAGTTGGCGTACTCATGTTACTCCCCGCACCTTGTGTGCAGATCCAAGTATTTTTGGACCTGGTAGCGGGTGTTGATTATTTAGTTGCAGATCCATCAGATTTAGCAAGGTAGATGCCTGGCGATCGCAGCCTTGCTTTCCTCCATCTTCATCTTCCCTTAGTTGTTTTCAGTTTCTTCCAGACTATGTTAGTCTCGATATTATCAGACGGTTGAGTAGACGCTCATGACTAGTGACACCCCGTAACGGGCTTTCTTTTCCGCACTTTTATTTTGATTTACACTCCTTATGAGTGTTTTATATTAAATAGTTTTGGGAATTTTCTAGAAAATAAAAAACTCGTTTTGTTTGGTAGTGTGTCGGCTTACCTAGTACCACGATAGACGCCATCACGATAGGGTTGGTTTTTGTGTCGTGACATAATCCTTTCTCCTTCGGCTTGTGCCAAATTAGTTGCTGGAAATATGAGTGTTCAAGTTTAGTATTATCCAACTAACCATTATTAGCATATGAAATACGAAATATCAAAATATATTGTTCTAAATCTTTTGTACATGTCGCATTTAAACAAGTTACAATCTTGCAGATGATTCCCATTATATTGAGTGAGATAAATGTTGGAAAGACACTAATTTGGATTCCCCTTGTTTATAACTCCGTGGTGCTATGGGGAAGTACTAGCACGAAAGCAGTAACTTGGCAGTATCTCGCAACTTTCGCTATGGTTGGAGATGGTCCTTTGCCAGTAGTGGGGTTTTGGCTTTGCCACTTCTTATATTGTCTTTCTTTCTTAGTGAGACCCCAAGGTTTCTCATTAAGAAAGGACGTGTGGTGGAGGCAAAAGCGTCCCTTAAGATGTTGAGGAAATGTGGTGTAGAAGCAGAGCTGTAGATGTGGGCAGGCATGATGGAAAATGAAGGCAAAAGGAAAAGGAAGAAACTGTCATACTCGCCCATCTTACTACTTAACATAGTGGCTCAAATTTTCCAGCAAGTGTTGGACTTGGACTCAATACTATTCTTTGGACCATTACTTCAACATTAAGCTAGGTACACCTATAATGCCTCCTTCATCGCTCCGCTCATTGCCGGAGTTGTTCGAGCTTGAGTTGCAGACTCACTTATCTAGGTTACAACTTTTTCTGCAGACGGAGTACTCTAGTCTCGGCATGATTTTGACAAAAGTACTTCTTCATTTTTTTCTTATTTAGGTTTTCTTTATATAGATCAATTTTACTAAAATAATTACGCAAAAATAATACTTAACCTTGGTAGTGCTTTCAAATGGAAAAAGATGCACATGACTCATTTTCTAACTTATTTAAGGACTAAAATCTCATATTTATTTTATTGCTGTCAAAAAACTAATCAAGTAACATTAATTTCTCTAGTATGCACAAAAATTCTCTTAATATAATATTCGTAAATAGATTTATTTACTTTGAAATATATCCATGCCCTTGGTCGTGGAGGATGAGTTAATGTAGGTTTAATCTTGTCTCCTTTGGCTTGTGCCAAATTCGTTGCTGGAAATATGAGTGTTCAGGGTTAGTATAATCTAACTAACCATTATTATCATTTTCTATGTTGTGAAATAGGAAATATCAGAATATATATTTTTAAATCTTTTGTGATTCATATTGCATGTCACATTTAAACAGGTTACAATCTTGCAGGTGATTCCTATTATATTGAGTGGAATAAACGTTGGAAAGGCACTAAATTGGATTTCCCTTGTTTATAACTCCATGGTGCTATGGGGAAGTACTAGCACGAAAGTAGTAAACTTGGCAGCATCTCACAACTTCCGTTAAGATTGGAGATGGTCCTTTGCTAGTAGTGGGTTTTTGGCTTTGCCACTTCTTGTTCTGTCTTTCTTTCTTAGTGAGACCCCGAGGTTTCGCATTAAGAAAGGGCGTATGGAGGAGGCAAAAGCATCATTTAACATGTTGAGAAAATATGGTGCAGAAGCAGAGCTGTAGATGTTGGCAGGCATGATGGAATATTAAGGCAAGAGGAAAAGGAAGAAACTGTCACACTCGCCCATATTACTGCTTAACATAGTGGCTCAAATTCACCAACAAGTGTTGGGCTTCGACTCAATACTATTCTTTGGACCATTACTTCTGCAGTCAGCTAGATACACCTATAATGCCTCCTTCGTGGCTTCGCTCATTGACGGAGTTGTTCGAGCTTGAGTTGCTGGACTCGCTTATCCGAGTTACAGCATCTTCGGCCGATGGAGGTCTCTAGCCTCAGCATTTTTAGGCAAGATTTTAGCACACGCACTTCTTCATTTCTTTCTTATTTAGGTTTTCTTTATATAAATCAACTTAACTAAAATAATTTACGCAAAACCCTAGTAGTGCTTTCAAATGGAAAAGATGCACATAACATGTACATGACTCATTTGTTAACTTCTTTATGGACTAAAATCTCATATTTATTTTATTGTTGTGAAAAAAACTCATCAAGTAACAGTAATCTCTCTAGTATACACAAATGTTCTCTTAATATAATATTTGTAATAAGATTTATTTACTTTGAAATATATTCATTCCCCTGGTCGCGGAGGATGAGTTAATGTAGGTTTAATCTTTTCTCCTTTGTCTTGTTCCAAATTAGTTGCTTGAAATATGAGTGTTTAGGGTTAGTATTATCCAACTAACCATTATTATCATTTTCTATGCTGTGAAATTGGAAATGTCAGAATATATAGTTTTAAATCTTTTGTGCTTCATATTGCATGTCATATTTAAACAAGTTACAATCTTGCAGGTGATTCCCATTATATTGAGTGAGATCAATATTGGAAAGACACTAAATTGGATTCCCTTTGTCTATAACTCCATGGTGTTATGGTGAAGTACTAGCACGAGAGTAGTAAACTTGGCAGCATCTCACAACTTCCGTTATGGTTCGAGATGGTCCTTTGCCAGTAGTGGGTTTTGGCTTTGCCACTTCTTGTATTGTCTTTCTTTCTTAGTGAGACCCTGAGTGTGATGACCCAAAAGGTCATTTTATGTTTTAGAACTCAATTCCGTGTTCCGAGGCCTTCTAAACCTTATTTTATTCCATGGTTCTATGGGGAAGTACTAGCACGAAATGAGTAAACATGGCGGAATCTCACAACTTCCGTTATGGTTGGAGATGGTCCTTTGCCAGTAGTGGGTTTTTGGTTTTGCCACTTGTACTGTCTTTCTTTCTTAGTGAGACCCCGAGGTTTCTCATTAAGATAGGGCGTATGGAGGAGGCAAAAGTGTCCCTTAAGATGTTGCGGAAATGTGGAGAAGCAGAGTTGTAGATGTTGGAAGACATGATGGATAATGAAGGCAAGAGGAAAAGGAAGAAACTATCACACTCGCCCATTTTACTGCTTAACATAGTGGCTCAAATTTTCCAGAAAGTGTTGCGCTTAGACTCAATACTATTCTTTGGACCATTACTTCAGCAGTCAGCTAGATACAACTATAATTCTTCCTTGATCGCTTCACTCAATTCCGGAGTTGTTCGAGCTTGAGTTGTTGGACCCACTTATCAGAATTATAGTTTCTTTGGAAGACGGAGGACTCTAGTCTCGGCATTTTTAGGCGTGATTTTAGCACAACTACTTCTTAATTTCTTTCTTTTTTAGGTTTTCTTTATAAAGATCAATTTTACAAAAGTAATTTACGCAAAAATAATACCTCGCTCTAGTAGTGCTTTCGGATGGAAAATGATGCACATAACATGCACATGACTCATTTGTGAACTTCTTTAAGGACTAAAATCGCTCATTTATTTTATTGTTGTAAAAAACCTATCAAGTAACATTAATCTCTCTAGTATGCTCATCAATTCCCTTAATATAATATTCCTAACAAGATTTTTTTTATTTTGAAATATAAAATGCCCTGGTTGTGGAGGATGAGCTAATGTAGATTTTATCTTTTCTACTTTGGCTTGTGCCAAATTAGATGGTGGAAATCTCAGTGTTCAAGGTTAGTATTATCCAACTAACCATTATTAGCATTTGCTATGTTGTAAAATAGAAAATATCAGAATATATAATTTTAAATCTTTTGTGCTTTATATTGTATGTCACATTTAAAAATGTTACAATCTTGCAGGTGATACCAATTATATTGAGTGAGATCAATGTTGGAAAGGAACAAAAGTGGATTTCCCTTACTTATAGCTCCATGGTGCTATGGGAAGCACTAGCATGAAAGCAGTACACATGGTAGCATCTCACAACCTCTATTATGGTTAGAGATGATCCTTTGCTAGTAGTGGGTTTTTGGCTTTGCCACTTCTTGTACTATCTTTCTTTCTTAGTGAGACCTCGAGGTTTCTCATTAAGATAGGGCGTATGGAGAAGGCAAAAGTGTCCCTTAAGATGTTGAGGAAATGTGGAGCAGAAGCAGAGCTGTAGATGTTGGCAGACAAGATGGAAAATGAAGGCAAGAAGAAAATGAAGAAATTGTCAAACTCGCCAATTTTACTGCTTAACATCGTGGCTCAAATTTTCCAGCAAGTGTTGGGCATAGACTCAATAATATTCTTCGGACCATTACTTCTGCAATCAGCTAAATGTACCTATAATACCTCCTCCATTACTCCGCTCAATGCTTGTGTTGTTCGAGCTTGAGTTGCTGGACTCACTTATCCGAGTTACAACTTCTTCTGCAGACGGAGGACTCTAGTCTCGGCAAGTTTAGGCATGATTTTAGCATAGGTACTTCTTCATTTCTTTCTTATTTGGGTTTTTGTTATATAGATCAAGTTTATTAAAATAATTTATGCTAAAATAATACCTCACTCTTGTAGTGCTTTCAGATGGAATAAGATGCACGTAACATGCACGTGACTCATTTGTTAGCTTCTATATGGAGTAAAATCTCATATTGATTTTGTTGTTGTGACAAAAAACTCATCAAGAAACATTAATCTCTCTATTATGCACATAAATTCTCTTAGTATAATATTCGTAATAAAATTTATTTACTTTGAAATATACCATGCCTTGGCGTGGAGGATGAGTTAATGTAGGTTTAATTTGTAACGACACGACCGGTCGTTTTGAGCAACTGCACTTTGCTCGGTTGTTTAAGGGCATGAGTAGCTCCATATGATGTGTTATGACTTACGTGGATCGTAGGTTTTAGTTTTCAGGTTATCCGGAATTGATTTAGGAGAATTGTCTCAGCTAGAAACTCTAAATCTGAAAGGTTTGACCAAGTTTTGACTTTTTCATAAACGATCTCGGATTTGGATTTTTATGTTTCGGTTAGCTCTTTTTGGTGATTTGGAATTGGGAGCGCGTCCGAAATGTAATTTGGAGGTCCGTGGTAGAATTAGGCTTGAATTAGCGAAATTGGAAATTTGGCAATTTTTGGTCGACAGTGGAAAATTTGATATCGGTGTTAGAATGGAATTGCGGAAGTTTGAGTAGGTTCGTAGTATCATTTGTGACGTGTGTGCAAAATTTCAAGTCATTTCGGCGTTGTTTGCGAAATTTGGAAGTTTAGAAGTTCTTAAGCTTGAATCCGAGGGTGATTTGGTGTTTTGATGTTGTTTTAAGTGTTTCGAAGGTTCGAGTAAGTTTGTATGTTGATATGTGACTAGTTGGTATTATTGGTTGAAGTCCTGAGGGCCTCAGGTGTGCTTTCGATGGTTGACGGATTGGTTTTGGTGTTGGAGAGTTGATGAGGGCTGCTGGTGTGATTCTGCTGGTGTTTCCGCACCTGCGAAGTGCGAGGTCTGCAGAAGCGGAATGAGGCCCGCAGATGCGGGCAGGAGTGGTCTGGTTTAGATGCACAGGTGCGAGTGTTGGAGCGCACCTGCGAGACCGTAAGGTGCGAGATGTTGGCCGCAGATGCGGATTTTGAGGAGTAAGTGGAATCCGCACCTGCGATGGTTTTTCCGCAGGTGCAGCATCGCAGAAGCAGGTATTTTCACCACAGATGCGGTTTTGCTGGGCAGAACCTATAAATTGAACCCTTCGCGAATTTTGCTCATTTTCCACCATTTTTGAAGACGGGTTTGGAGCTTTTGGGGTGATTTTGAGGAGGGATCCAAGGGATTATCAGTGAGGTAAGTTGCTTGAGCCCTAATACTCGTATATGTGGTGATTTTCCATTCTTTAATCATGTAGTTAGTGAAATTAGAGGTGAAAATGAGGGGTTAAGGCTTGGGATTTTGGAGAGTTCGATTTGAGGATTTGAGGGGTCAAATGGAGTCGGATTTTCATAAATTTCATATGTATGGACTCGTGAGTGAAAGGTCTTTCTAGTTTTGTGACTTTTGTCGGATTACGTGACGTGGGCTTCGGGGCGGGTTTGAGTGGATTTCGGGATTTGTGCCTAATTTTATAGTTTTTCTTGTGGAATTCATTCCATTAGCGCAGATTGATGGTATTGTTCTGGTTGTGAATAGATTCGGAGCGATTGGAGGCCGAGTCGAGGGGCAAGAGCATCGAGGAGTAGAGATTCGACCTGTTTGAGGAAAGTAACGATTGTAAATCTAGTCCTCAGGGTATGAAACCCCGGAATTCGTATCGTTTTATTATTTTGAGGTCAAGCACATGCTAGGTGACGGGCGTGTGGGCGTGCACCATTGGGGATTGTGACTTTGTCTGTCCCGTAGCAACTATAAAGTTGTGTATTTGGTTGAAACTAAATGATACTTATGTGTTCTAGAAAGAGTTTCTGTAAATTGGGTTGAATGCCATATTTGGGCCTTGTGCCAGAGCTGTTTGGACCCTTAGGGGCCTTTTTCTTACTATCCTCTCACTGTTTTTGGTTGAAAATCTATACTCAGTCATGTTATACTTATTAATTTCATAACTCAGTCTTTATTACTCTATTTTGATGCATATAAAATATTGTTTTGGGCTGAGTACTGGTTCATGATTGAGTGAGCCCAAGTGGCTTGAGAGGTTTGTGATGGAGTAAGGCCGGGGGCCTTATTGTGAGGATATATATAGGATCGGGTTGCACGTCGCAGCATGTTATTACTGCTTCATGATTGAGTGAGGCCGATGGCCTGATTGATTTATGCCACGAGGTGGCTTGTTATAGCGCTTGGGCTGAAGGAGCCCCTCCGGAGTCTGCACACCCCCAGTGAGCGCGGGTACCTTGAGTGAGGTTTGGCCCGAGGGGCTGTATCTGAGTGATGGTGAGGTATGCCCGAGGGGCTGTATACGGGTGACTGTGAGATTTGCCCTAGGGGCTGTATATGAGTGATGTTTTGCCCGAGGGGATGTTAATGATTCCATCATTTTGCTCACTATTGCATTGAGCCTCTGTTTGAGAACTGTTGAAAAATGTCTTCAAATGATTTTACTGAAACTGAGTTTAAACGAAACGATTTGATTCAAACTCTACTTTTAAAAGCCTGTTGTATTTTTACTGAGATTTCTTGATATGAACTTTATATGCTTTATTGCTCGTCACTACTTCTCAGCCTTTATTTACTTTGGTTACTTACTGAGTTGGCGTACTCCGTTACTCCCTGCACCTTGTGTGCAGATCCAAGTATTTTTGGACCCGGTAGCGGGTGTTGATTATTTAGTTGCAGATCTATCGAATTTAACAAGGTAGTTGCCTGGCGATCGCAGCTTTGGTTTCCTCCATCTTCATCTTCCCTTAGCTATTTTCCGTTATTTCCAGACTATGTTAGTCTCGATATTATCAAACGGTTGTAGTAGATGCTCATGACTAGTGACACCCTGATGTCGGGCTTTATTTTCCGCACTTTTGTTTTGATTTACACTCCTTATGAAGGTTTTATATTAAATAGCTTTGGGAATTATCTTGAAAATGAAAATCTCATTTTATTTTGATAGTGTGTCGACTTGCCTAGTACCACGATAGGCGCTATCACGACAGGGTTGGTTTTTGGGTCGTGACATAATCCTTTCTCCTTTGGCTTGTGCCAAATTAGTTGCTGGAAATATGAGTGTTCAAGTTTAGTATTATCCAACTAACCATTATTAGCATCTGGTATGTTTTGAAATACGAAATATCAGAATATATTATTTTAAATCTTTTGTACAAGTCGCATTTAAACAAGTTACAATCTTGCAGGTGATTCCCATTATATTGGGTGAGATAAATGTTGGAAAGACACTAATTTGGATTCCCCTTGTTTATAACTCCATAGTGCAATGGGGAAGTACTAGCACGAAAGCAGTAACTTGGCAGTATCTCACAACTTCCACTATGGTTGGAGATGGTCCTTTGCCAGTAGTGGGGTTTTGGCTTTGCCACTTCTCGTATTGTCTTTCTTTCTCAGTGAGACCCCGAGGTTTCTAATTGTGAAATGGCGTGTGGAGGAGGAAAAAGCGTCCCTTAAGATGTTATGGAAATGTGGTGTAGAAGCAGAGCTGTAGATGTTGGCAGGCATGATGGAAAATGAAGGCAAAAGGAAAAGGAAGAAACTTTCATACTCGCCCATCTTATTGTTTAACATAGTGGCTTAAATTTTCCAGCAAGTGTTGGACTTAGACTCAATACCATTCTTTGGTCCATTACTTCAACATTAAGCTAGATACACCTATAATGCCTCCTTCGTCGCTCCGCTCATTGCCGGAGTTGTTCGAGCTTGAGTTGCTAGACTCACTTATCTGAGTTACAACTTCTTTTGCAGACGGAGGACTCTAGTCTCCGCATGATTTTGACAAAAGTACTTCATCATTTTTTTCTTATTTAGGTTTTCTTTATATAGATCAATTTTACTAAAATAATTACCCAAAAATAATACATCACCCTAGTAGTACTTTCAAATGGAAAAAGATGCACATGACTCATTTTCTAACTTATTTAAGGAATAAAATCTCATATTTTTTTTATTGTTGTGAAAAAACTCAGCAAGTAACATTAATTTCTCTAGTATGCACAAAATTCTCTTAATATAATATTATTACTAAGATTTATTTACTTTGAAATATATCCATGCCCCTGATCGTGGAGGATGTGTTAATGTAGGTTTAATCTTTTCTCCTTTGGCTTGTGCCAAATTAGTTGCTGGAAATATGAATGTTCAGGGTTAGTATAATCTAACTAACCATTATTATAATTTTCTATGTTGTGAAATAGGAAATATCAGAATATATATATTTTTAAATCTTTTGTGCTTCATATTGCATGTCATATTTAAACAGGTTATAATCTTGCAGGTGATTCCCATTATATTGAGTGGAATAAACGTTGGAAAGGCACTAAATGGCATTCCCCTTGTTTATAACTCCATGGTGCTATGGGGAAGTACTAGCACGAAAGCAGTAAACTTCGCAGCATCTCACAACTTCTGTTATGGTTGGAGATGGTCCTTTGCCAGTAGTGGGTTTTTGGCTTTGCTACTTCTTGTTCTGTCTTTCTTTCTTAGTGAGACCCCGAGGTTTCGCATTAAGAAAGGGTGTATGGAGGAGGAAAAAGCATCATTTAACAGATTGAGGAAATGTGGTGCAGAAGCAAAGTTGTAGATGTTGGAAGACATGATGGATAATGAAGGCAAGAGGAAAAGGAAAGAACTATCACACTCGTCCATTTTACTGCTTAACATAGTGGATCAAATTTTCCAGCAAATGTTAGGCTTAGACTCAATACTACTCTTTGGACCATCACTTCAGCAGTCAGCTAGATACACCTATAATTCTTCCTTCATCGCTTCACTCATTGCCGGAGTTGTTCGAGCTTGAGTTGCTGGACCCACTTATCCGATTTATAGTTTCTTTAGAAGATGGACTCCAGCCTCGGCATTTTTAGGCATTATTTTAGCACAAGTACTTCTTAATTTCTCTCTTTGCCCTAGTAGTGATTTCGGATGGAAAATGATGCACATAACTGCACATGACTCATTTGTGAACTTCTTTAAGGACTAAAATCTCATATTTATTTTATTGTTGTAAATAAAACCTATCAAGTAACATTAATCTCTGTAGTATGCTCATAAATTCCCTTAATATAATATTCCTATCTAGATTTATTTACTTTGAAATATAACTATTCCTTGGTCGTGGAGGATGAGTTAATGTAGATTTAATCTTTTCTACTTTGGATTGTGCCAAATTAGATGGTGTTAATATGAGTGTTCAAGGTTAATATTATCCAACTAACCATTATTAGCATTTGCTATGTTGTAAAATAGGTAATATCAGAATATATAATTTTAAATCTTTTGTGCTTTATCTTGTATGTCAAATTTAAACAAGTTACAATCTTGCAGGTGATACCTATTATATTGAGTGAGATCAATGTTGGAAAGGAACAAAAGTGGATTTCCCTTACTTATAGCTCCATGGTGCTATGGGAAGTACTAGAATGAAAACGGTACAGAAGGTAGCATCTCACAACCTCTATTATGCTTAGAGATGATCCTTTGCTAGTAGTGGGTTTTTGGCTTTGCCACTTCTTGTACTATCTTTCTTTCTTAGTGAGACCCTGAGGTTTCTCATTAAGATAGGGCGTATGGAGGAGGAAAAAGCGTCCCTTAATATGTTGAGCAAATGTGGAGCAGAAGCAGAGCTGTAGATGTTAGCAGATAAGATGGAAAATGAAGGCAAGAAGAAAAGGGAGAAATTGTCAAACTCGCCCATTTTACTGCTTAACATAGTGGCTCAAATTTTCCAGCAAGTGTTAGGCTTAGACTCAATAATATTCTTTGGACCATTACTTCTGCATTCAGCTAAATATACCTATAATGCCTCCTCCATTGCTCCGTTCAATGCCGGTGTTGTTCAAGCTTGAGTTGCTGAACTCACTTATCCGAGTTACAGCTTCTTCTGCAGACGGAGGACTCTAGGCTCGGCAAGTTTAGGCATGATTTTAGCATAGGTACTTCTTCATTTCTTTCTTATTTGGGTTTTGTTTATATAGATCAAGTTTATTAAAATAATTTATGCTAAAATAATACCTCACCCTTGTAGTGCTTTCAGATGGCATAAGATGCACGTAACATGCGCGTGACTCATTTGTTAGCTTCTATATGGAATAAATTCTCAAGTTGATTTTGTTGTTGTGAAAAAAACTCAGCAAGTAACATTAATCTCTCTAGTATGCATATAAATTCTCTTAATATAATATTCGTAATAAAATTTATTTACATTGAAATATATCCATGCCTTGGTCGTGGAGGATGAGTTAATGTAGGTTTAATTTGTAATGACGGTCGTTTTGAGAAATTACACTTCGCTCGGTTGTTTAAGAGCATGAGTAGCTCCATATGATGTGTTATGACTTATGTGAATCGTCGGTTTTGGTTTTCAGGTTATCCGGAATTGATTTAGGAGAATGGTCTCAGCTAGAAGCTCTAAATCTGAAAGGTTTGACCAAGATCTCGGATTTGGATTTTTATGGTTCGGTTAGCTCCGTTAGGTGATTTGAACTTGGGAGCGTGTCCGGAATGTAATTTGGAGGTCCGTGGTAGAATTAGGCTTGAATTAGCTAAATTGGAAATTTGGCGATTTTTGGTAGACAGTGGAAAATTTGATATCGGTGTTGGAATGGAATTGGGATGTTTGAGTAGGTTCGTAGTGTTATTTGTTACGTGTGTGCAAAATTTTAGGTCATTCGGAGGTGATTTGGTAGGTTTCGGCGTAGTTTGCGAAATTTGGAAGTTTTGAAGTTCTTAAGCTTGAATCCCAGGGTGATTTAGTGTTTTGATGTTGTTTTGAGTGTTCCGAAGGTTCGATTAAGTTCGTATGTTGATATGTGACTTGTTGGTATTATTGGTTGAAGTCCCAAGGATCTCAAGTGTGTTTCCGATAGTTGACGGATTGGTTTTGGTGTTGGAGAGTTGATGAGAGCTATTGGTGTGATTCTGCTGGTGTTTCCGCACCTGCGAAGTGGTAACCGCAGGTGCGAGGTCTGCAGAAGCGGAAAGAGGCCCGCAGAAGAGGGCAGGAGTGGTCTGGGTTAGATGCGCAGGTGCGAGTGTTGGAGCGCACCTACGAGACCGTAGGTGTGAGATGTTGGCCGCATATGCGGATTTTGAGGAGTAAGTGGAATCCGCACCTGCGATGGTTTTTCCGCAGGTGCAGCGCCGCAGAAGTGGGTATTTTGACCGCAGATGCGGTTTTGCTGGGCAGAACCTATAAATTGTGTACTCGGTGAAATCAGAGGACCCGATTTCCCGCTATTGAACCATCTCGTAGAGGTACCTCGAGACCTCGACGATACGAAGCCACGACTTGGCCCTCTCCTTCGGGGCTCGTCAAGGTCCGTTTCGAGGCCGAGATATAGATAAAGGGGGGAAGCCCTCAAGGCATGCGGTTGAGTCTGACAGGGCCAGCCTATCCCCAGCCCATGCTGGGGTGTCGACTCAAGCCATCACATCTTCATATTTCATAAATTAAATATACATGTATTCCGAGTTTTCTCTCCTATATAAAGGGGACTCACCCTTCCTTGTAAACGACTGTTGTTGCTCCCATAATTTTACAAAGTGCAATAATATCTCTCTATCTCTCTTTTCTTACAAAAATCATTGGTTATCACTGGTACTAAGGATACCTCGATATCCTTTGCCTCTAAACATGTTCTTCATTTTATATGTGTTCTCCATCGTATAAACTCAATTTCGGTTATAAATAGCTCCGTTTGATTATATCTCTAGCTGTTAGATTATGCTCGAATATCCCGACGACCCAAGCTCGACCCCGTGGTCGACCTCGAAGTGCCATCCGACCGAGCCTACGCCCGGGTAGCAGACCCTTTTGGTTCGCTCGTTACCTCGTTTATCTTTCGCCCCATCGTTAAAACTCACAACACTAGCATCGTCTGCTTTAACAAATTAGCTTGGGAATAGATCACGTATTTTTAGAGTCCCATTTAATAAATTTAATTGTTGTTACCATTTTCAAGGTAAACAGTCTGACGCCCCCCGAGGGCCCGCCTCCAAACTAGCGAGGACACCCGCTACAAAAGAAGGGTCAGCCCGAGAGCGCCCACGTGAAGAAATCCTCGTATTCAGTGATGAGGACCTCGAAGCTATGTTGGAACCGCACAACGACGCTCTTGGCATCTCGTTCCTTTCAAACATCACCAGAATAAAGCATGTGCTCGTGGATCCAGGCAGTTCGGTCAACATAATCAGGTCAGAAGTAGTAGGATAGCTAGGATTGCTCAATCGAGTCATCCCCACCTCTCGGATCCTCCACGATTTCAACATGGTCGGGGAGGAAACAAAGGGAGAAATCATTATCCCGATCGACACGTCCGGCACCACCCAGAACACAGAGTTTCAGGTCATCAGCGGTGATATGAAATACAAAGCCCTACTTGGCAGACCTTGGATACACAACATAAGGGCCGTACCCTCGACCTTGCACCAGGTAATAAGGTTTCCTACGAGGGACGGTATCAAAACCATACATGGGGAACAGCAAGCAGCAAGGGAAATGTTCGCGGTCCACCACGAGACGACAATTCCCGCATACTCGGCCTTGGACGGGGAGGGAAGTGCACAGACCCTTGAAGACGACGAGGAAGACTTCTTCGCACCCTGGACCTTCGTCGCTCCCGAAGAATCCGACGCGACCAAGTCAACAATCGAGGAGATGGAGCAAAACGTCTTGGTCAAACACCTCCCAGATCGCAAGGTATACTTGGGTACGGGGCTGACCCCCGAACTCAGGGCAGAATTTATTCAATTCCTCAGTAATAATATCGACTGCTTCGCTTGGTCCCATTTAGATATGACAGGTATCCCACCGGAGATAGCATCCCACAGACTAAGCGTTGACCCCAAGTTCAAGCACGTGAAGCAAAAAAGGAGACCGTAGTCCGAGGTAAAACATGCCTTCGTCAAAGAGAAAGTGGCGAAACTACTTAAAATTGGATCCATCAGGGAGGTAAAGTATCCCGAGTGGCTGGCTAACGTAGTAGTGGTACGAAAAAAGGGGAATAAGCTAAGAATGTGCGTAGACTATAAAGACTTGAACGAAGCGTGCCCAAAAGATTCCTTCCCTCTGCCCAATATCGATCGTCTGATTTGTGCTACGGCCGGCCACGAGACCCTCACTTTTCTCGATGCCTACTCGAGGTATAATCAGATCCAGATGAACCCCGAAGATAGGGAAAAAACCTCGTTTATCACAAAATACGGAACATATTGTTACAACATAATGCCCTTCAGGCTAAAAAATGCAGGAGCAACGTATTAACGGCTAGTTAACAAAATGTTCGAGCACCAGGTAGGAAAATCAATGGAGGTATATATTGATGATATGCTAGTAAAGTCCCTGCGTGCAGAGGACCATTTGACCCATTTGCATGAAACCTTTGACATCCTCAGAAACTACAACATGAAGCTCAATCCTGAGAAATGCGCCTTTGGAGTAGGCTCGGGTAAATTCCTGGGCTTCATGGTCTCAAATAGGGGGATCGAAATCAATCCCGATAAAATAAAGGCCATCGAAGAGATTACGGCGGTAAATAACGTAAAAGTCGTCCAGCGATTAACGGGGCGGATCGCGGCCCTAGGCAGATTCATATCGAGATCGTCAGACAAATGCCACCATTTCTTCGCCCTGCTTAAAAAGAAGAACAACTTCGAGTGGACTTCAGAATGCCAGCACGCCCTGGAGAAACTGAAACGATACCTTTCCAGCCCGCATTGCTGCGCACGCCCGAGGAGGGTGAAACACTATATTTGTATCTGGCAGTATCCGAAATAGCGGTAAGAGGAGTATTGGTCCGAGAAGAGCAAGGTACGCAATTTCCTATTTATTACGTAAGCCGCACCTTGGGGGATGCCGAAACCCGGTACCCCCACCTAGAAAAGCTGGCGCTCGCGCTAATAAGCGCCTCGCGTAAACTGAAGCCTTATTTTCAGTGCCTCTGTATCTGCGTCCTGACAACCTATTCCCTCCGGAGTATACTTCATAAACCCGAGCTATCAGGTCGATTGGCCAAATGGGCCATCGAACTCGGAGGGTATGACATCGAGTATCAACCTCGAACATCCATTAAGTCCCAAATCCTGGCGGATTTCGTGGCCGACTTCTCGCCATCCCTCGTACCCGAGGTTGAGAAAGAGATTTATTAAAATAGGAACTTCCTCCAGGGTATGGACCCTGTTCACGGATGGCGCCACGAACGTAAGAGGGTCCGGACTCGGTATAGTCCTGAGGCCGCCCGTCGGCGGCATAATCAGACAATCCATAAAAACCACGAAACTGACTAACAACGAAGCCGAGTATGAGGCTATGATTGTAGGTCTAGATTTGGCCAAAGGTTTGGGAGCCGAGATCGTGGAGGCAAAATGCGACTCGCTCCTCGTGGTAAGCCAAGTAAACGGAAGCTACGAAGCACGAGAGGACAGGATGCAAAGGTATTTAGACAAAATCCAAACGCATTGCGTCGCTTCAAAGAATGGACATTAGTACACATACCCCGAGAGCAAAATTTCGAGGTCGATGCCCTCGCAAACTTGGGGTCATCCGCCGAAGAAGAAGACCTGCTCCCCGGAACCGTCGTCCAACTGTTCAAATCGGCGGTCGAGGACGATCACGCGGAAATCAACTATGCCAGCCTGACATGGGACTGGAGAAACAAATACATCGCTTATTTGAAAGACGGAAAACTGCCCACGGATCCAAAAGAGTCAAGGACCCTACGAACCAAAGCGGCCCGGTTCTCACTCGACGAAAACGGGGCCCTTTACAGGAGAACTTTCGATGGTCCCCTGGCGATATGCTTGGGACCGGGCGACACAGAATACGTGCTTCGAGAGATCCATGAGGGCACCTGCGGAAATCATTCCAGGGCCGATTCCTTGGTCCGGAAAGTGATCCGGGTGGGCTACTATTGGGATAGCATGGAGAAAGACGCCAAAGAGTTCGTCCGGAAATGCGACAAGTGTGAAAGGTTCGCCCCCATGATCCACCGTCCCGGAGAACAGCTGCATTCCATTTTATAACAATGGCCATTCATGAAATGGAGGATGGACATTGTCGGCCCTTTGCCAACGGCGCCAGGTAAGGCCAGATTCATCTTATTTATGACTGACTATTTCTCAAAGTGGGTGGAAGCGCAGGCCTTCGAGAAAATAAGAGAGAAGGAAGTCATCAATTTTATATGAGAACACATCATATGCCGATTCGGAATCCCGTCCTAAATAACGTGCGACAACGGGAGGCAATTCGTTGGAGGCAAGGTAACGCAGTTCCTTGAGGACAACGGAATCAAAAGGATCCTGTCGACACCATATCACCCGTGTGAAAACGGCCAAGCCGAATCTACAAATAAAACCATCATTCAAAATTTGAAAAAGAAGCTGGAAAGCGCCAAAGGGAAATGGAGGGAAACACTGCTCGAAGTACTGTGGGCATATCGAACAACTCCGAAATCAAGCACTGGCGAGACGCCCTTCTCTCTAGTATACGGCGCCGAAGCACTGTTACCGGTGGAGGCCGGAGAGCCAAGCGCCAGATTCCAACACACCAGTGAGGGATCAAATAACGAAGCCATGGCAACGGCCCTCGAACTGCTCGACGAAAAACGGGAAGCCTCGCTGGTTCGGATGGCTGCCCAGAAATAGAAAATCGAAAGATACTACAATAGGAGAACGAATCTCCGACACTTCGGAGTCGGAGACCTAGTTCTAAGGAAGGTCACCCTCAACACCAGAAACCCTAATAAGGGGAAGCTGGGCCAAAATTGGGAAGGACCTTACCGTGTCCTCGGAATAATTGGCAAAGGCTCCTATAAGCTCGGTACCATGGAGGGCGAACAACTTCCGAGCAACTGGAATGTATCGATGCTTAACTGGTATTACTGCTGGGACGGCCGAATATGTAACCCCGCAACATCTTCGAACGGACGTCGTACTCTTTTCCTTCTAAATCTTTTCCCCAAGCGGGTTTTTTGTCAACAAGGTTTTTAATGAGGCGACATCCATGCTTTTCTCCAGAAGGATTCAAGGAGCCCACAAGGCCTCTTTCACGGTCAGCTCCACCCCGGGGATAAGACAAACGAGGCCTCGATTGAAACACTGTATCGGGCCGTACTTACATCAGGCAATCAAAAGATCTTTTTAATGCCTTACTCTCCGGACAGAGAAATCTCAAGCGTATCCCCGACACGGGGCCCCCCTCCTCCAAATGCATTCCGAAATACTCGGAGACTTAATGCCTACAATAGGGCACTCGCACAACTCCAGTACCGGAACTCCGGGCTTATATAGCCCCACAAACACAGCTCCGAGTTCACAAGAAGCGGTCTTCACGCTTAAACAACTTGATGACTCGGAGACTGACGACAATTGCCATGCTACATCGCCGAAAAAACTGTAAGACCTCAATAGGCATGACAAACTGTAAGACCTCAACAGGCATGAAAATCCCGAAATTTAGGCTATACGTCGCATTTTGTAAGAATCCTGAAAGGGCATACCCTCGATGTGGACGCCTAAACTATCACTCGGGATCAAAAAATGGCTACGGCCAAACGCATATGACTACGGTCAAAACGGCTGATACAGCCAAAATAACGCGACTCGGGGACGCCCGACCATCGTTAAACACAAATCGCAGGCCACTACTTCGAATATCTTTTGGAAAGAACTGGTTAAAACAAGCTTCCCTCAAAAGGCAAACAACGGGATATAAACCTTCTGAGGTGCTCGAAATATCGCCAATTACGACTTGAAATCGAGGTTCCTCTAGAACCGACGACGGGTCAGGCAAAAATATTTCAAAAAAGACCTTAACGAGCGGAAAGCAAAGCCTACAAAAAGCCCACGGGCAAATATAGCGTAAAGGCCGTTGTCGCCAGCTAAGCAAGCCTACGGGCCACATATCGAAAGGTCTCTACGACCAAAAAGCGTAAGAGCCATTGTCGCCAGCAAACATTGACAACTTGAGGATTAAAGTGAGCTCGAATCATAACTCGATTCGGAGACCGGATCCAAAATAGTTAACTAAACAAGCCTACGGACCACATATCAAAAGGGCTCTACGACCAAAAAAGTGTAAGAGCCCTTGTCGCCAGCCAAAACTGACAGCTTAAGGGTCAATTAAAGCTCGAATCACAACGCGACTCGGAGACTGGACCCTAAATAAGTTCAAATGATCAAACGTCCAAAGGCGAGAAATAAAAGCCATCGACGCCAACCCATACGAGTGCCAATATCGAGGGTAAAGTAAGCTCGATTCAGATCCTGACTCGAAAACTGAACCCGACAACGAGCAAAGCGTACAAGCCTTAGGGCAAGTCCGGGATCGAATCAGCTCAACTGAAATTCCAGCAAACGAAAATACAAGGAATATAAGTTGCGGGGTTCCCCCTCTTATTTCTACGTATTGACGACAAGGCGCAGCACCACCCTACGCAGAATATTGAAAACCATACATACATAACAAAGGAGGCAGGAAGCGATCATTCCACTTTTTCCGGCAGTCATAGCCCAGTGTCTTCCTCCTAATCGTCCTCAGCATCGGACAACAGGAACTTGGCATCGTGCTCCTCCCCTTTGGCTTGCTCGATCTCCTTCGAAAGATCAAAGCCCCTTGCGTGAATCTCCTAAAAGATTTCCCTCCAGGATCTGCACCTCGCGCACTCTCTGCTGTTTTCGGCACGATCGAGGATCTTCTGCAATCCAACTTTAGCGACATCGGCACTCCTCGAGTAAGCCGCCATTTTTTGCCCCGACCTGGTATCATTCATCACCACCTCGGCTCGAGCATTCACCACCTCGGTTTTCACCCTCGAAAGATCGGATGACAGTTTCATGATCATCTTCGCCCGGGCAGAGTCATCCGCACGTGCAGCCTGAATTTGCGCCTTAAGGGCGGAAACCCCGGCCTGAGCTCTCTTTTCTGCCTCGGAATGGATATTCATGCGTGCCTGTAGCTCGATGAATTCATGTTTGTCTTTTCCAACTTCGCCCCAAAGTTGCTCCAGCTCACTCGCCCTGTCCTCCAACTGAAACAACAACCCGTCAAGACGGTAAAAAGGGAGTGCAATTCAGCACAAAATGCAGGATACCTGTTTCTCCAAAAGGGCCTCACGACGTAAAGAGACAAGCTCACTTTCCTTTGCCGCACAAAGACGTCTTAAGGATTTCTCCTTGTCTCGAGCATCCTGCAGCGGAGCCTCACAATGAAGTAGTTCGGCTCTAAGCCTGTCGAAAACCTAAGAAAGAAAGTCAGGTGGGCAAAAAGAAAAGGAAGAATGTAAGTCCGAAACATCCTTACAACTACCGAAACTCATTATCAGGCCGAAACGATGAGCCTCGCCGAAGGCCGAAGCAACGTCCGACGATACCCCAACCCCGGGAAGCTGCCAATCGGCCGCATCATTTCCCCTTAGACGCCACGAAAAGGTCACCCCATCACAGGCCTCCTCGCGCCCTGGGACATCTTTCCTTTCTCCGACGCTCCCTAGCTCCGGGGTCAACGACCTCTTTTCCCCCCTCGGGGAATTCAGCCTCACCTCGAAGAGACTCCTGGCACCTGCAGCAGATAAATCAAATGAGCCAGCAAGAAGGAAGCCGCTCCTTAAAAAGTCAAGGTGTCGAACACCTACCGTGGTGCTTCACCTCCCATCTCCCCTTTGATAGATCTCGCCATCGACGCCTGTCGAAAACTGAGCAAGCTGCTAGCTTACGGGACCATTCAGCTAAGTCCGGAATCTCGCTGGGCAACCAGCGAGTTGCTATGAACAAAGAGCAGAAAGACGTCGTTATGGGGCCAACCCCATGCTAAGATAAAAAACAGTTCAGACAAAGCACTTACGCGTGAGGTTCCATCTCTCAGGAAACGGCAAAAATTCTTCGGGTATAACATCGGTCGTCCGGATTCGCACGCAATCTCCCCAGGAGCAGTCCTTTTTCACTCTTTTGATGTCCGTTATAGAGCTAACATACCAAGTCACAGGCTTACGGCACCCTGACTTCGGGGAGGGCCTCTCGACCCTAAAGACGGAGGTCATCGCAAAAGGTCCCGGAACGCACTCTTCAGCACGGGGCGGATTAGCCACTTCACCCCGAGAGAAAAACGAGGAGGATGAGCCAGTAGCCTCCTGAGAAGCGGAAATGGTAGCGTTCGTCATCCTTAGAATAATTCAGGGAGAGGAGAAAAAAGATGTGACTTGAATTCCTAAGATGAAATGAAAAATAAGGGGAAGCAAACCTCGCTGAGGGTTTTAAACGCAAAAGGGAGTCAAAAAGAGGAGAAGTAAGTATTTATAAAAGTGCCCTGGGCACATTAAAGAAAGACAACCACCGCAGTCAATGTAGAAATCTGCAAGAACGATGCGTGAAACGCGTCTTAATATCTGATACCAAAAAAACATTAGAAGAAGCAAGGGTTCAGAATCGTTTCCTATCGCTCCTCGTCGCCTTCACTCCAAGAAATGCGGAGACTATCTGTACGCAGTGAAATCAGAGGACCCGATTTCCCGCCATCGAGCCATCTCGGGGAGGTACCTCGACACCTCGAGGACACGAAGCCACGACTTGACCCTCTCCTTCGGGGCTCGTCAAGGTCCGATTCGAGGCCGAGATATAGATAAAGGGGGGAAGCCCTCAACGCATGCGGTTGAGTCTGACAGTGCCAGCCTATCCCCAGCCCATGCTGGGGTGTCGAATCAAGCCATCACATCTTCATATTTCATAAATTAAATATACATGTATTTCGAGTCCCCTCTCCTATATAAAGGGGACTCACCCTTCCTTGTAAACGACTGTTGTTGCTCCTACAATTCTACAAAGTGCAATAATATCTATCTATCTCTCTTTTCTTACAAAAACTCATTGGTTATCATTGACACTGAGGGTACTTCGATATCCTTTACCTCTAAACGTGTTCTTCATTTTACATGTGTTCTTCATCGTACAGACTCAATTTCGATTATAAATAGCTCTGTTTGATTATATTTCTAGTTGTTAGATCACGCCCGAATATCCCCGACAACCCGAGGTCGACCTCGAAGTGCCATCCGACTGAGCCTACGCCCGGGTAACAGGCCCTTTGGTTCGCTCGTTACCTCGTTTATCTTTCGCCCCATTGTTAAACCTCATAATACTAGCATCCTCTACTTTAACAAATTAGCTTAGGAATAGATCACGTATTTTTAGAGTCCCATTTAATAAATTTAATTGTTGTTACCATTTTCACGGTAAACAAATTGAACCCTTCGGCGAATTTTGCTCATTTTCCACCATTTTTGAAAACGGGTTTGGAGCTTATGGGGTGATTTTGAAGAGGGATTCAAGGGATTATCAGTGAGGTAAGTTGCTTGAGCCCTAATACTCGTATATGTGGTGATTTTCCATTCTTTAATCATGTAATTAGTGAAATTAGAGGTGAAAATGAGGGGTTAAGGTTTGGGATTTTGGAGAGTTTGATTTGAGGATTTGAGGGGTCAAATGGAGTCGGATTTTAATAAATTTCGTATGTATGGACTCGTGAGTGAAAGGTCTTTCTAGTTTTGTGACTTTTGTCGGATTACGAGACGTGGGCTTGGGGGCCGGGTTTGAGTGGATTTCGGGATTTGTGTCTATACGAGACGTGGAATTCATTCCATTAGCGCATATTGATGGTATTGTTCTGGTTGTGAATAGATTCAAAGCGATTGGAGGCCGAGTCGAGGGGCAATAGAATCTCGGAGTGGAGATTCGACCTGTTTGAGGAAAGTAACGATTGTAAATCTAGTCCTGAGGGTATGAAACCTCGGAATTCGTATCGTTTTATTATTTTGAGGTGACGCACATGCTAGGTGACGGCGTGTGGGCGTGCACCATTGAGGATTGTGACTTCGTCTGCCCCGTAGCAACTATAAAGTTGCCTATTTGGTTGAAACTATATGATACTTATGTGTTTTAGAAAGAGTTTCTGTAAATTGGGTTGAATGTCATATTTGGGCCTTGTGCCAGAGCTGTATGGACCCTTAGGGGCCTTTTTCTTACTATCCTCTCACTATTTTTGTTTGAAAATCTATACTCACTCATGTTATACTTATTGATTTCATAACTCAGTCTTTATTACTCTATTTTGATGCATATAAAATGTTGTTTTGGGCTGAGTACCCTGTTTTTACTAAGAGCCCGAGTGGCTTGAGAGGTTTGTGACGGAGTGAGGCCGAGGGTCTGATTTGTGAGTATATATATGGGATCGGGTTGCACGCTGCAGCATGTTATTACTGGTTCATGATTGAGTGAGGCCGAGGGCCTGATTGATTTATGCCACGAGGTGGCTCGTTGTAGCGCTTGGGCTGAAGGAGCCCCTCCGGAGTCCCCCAGTGAGGGCGGGTACCCTGAGTGAGGTTTTGCCCGAGGGGCTGTATCTGAGTGATGGTGAGGTATGCCCGAGGGGCTGTATACGAGTGACTGTGAGATTTGCCCTAAGGGCTGTATATGAGTGATGTTTTGCCCGGGGGGCTATTTATGATTCCATCATTTTGCCCAATATTGTATTGAGCCTCTGTTTGGGAACTGTTGAAAAATATCTTCAAATGATTTTACTGAAATTGAGTTTAAACGAAACGATTTGATTCAAACTCTACTTTTAAAAGGCTGTTGTATTTTTACTGAGATTTCATGATATGAACTTTATATGCTTTATTGCTAATCACCACTTCTCAGCCTTTATTTACTTTGGTTACTTACTGAGTTGGCGTACTCACGTTACTCCATGCACCTTGTGTGCAGATCCAAGTATTTTTGGACCTGGTAGCAGGTGTTGATTATTTACTTGCAGATCCATTAGATTTACCAAGGTAGTTGCCAGGCGATCACAGCCTTGCTTTCCTCCATCTTCATCTTCCCTTAGTTGTTTTCAGTTATTTCCCTACTATGTTAGTCTCGATATTATTAGACGGTTGTAGTAGATGCTCATGACTAGTGACACCCCGATGTCGGGCTTTCTTTTCCGCACTTTAATTTTGATTTACACTCCTTATGAAGGTTTTATATTAAACAGCTTTGGGAATTATCTTGAAAATGAAAATCTCATTTTGTTTTGGTATTGTGTCGGCTTGCCTAGTACCACGATAGGCGCCATCACGACAAGGTTGGTTTTTGGGTCGTGACATAATCCTTTCTCCTTTTGGCTTGTGCCAAATTAGTTGCTGGAAATATGAGTGTTCAAGTTTAGTATTATCCAACTAACCATTATTAGCATTTGCTATGTTGTGAAATACAAAATATCAGATTATATTGTTTTAAATCTTTTGTACATGTCGCGGTTAAACAATGTCACGACCCCAGTTCACCCTCCATGAACATGTTGCGATGCCACCTAGTTCCTACAACTAGGTAAGCCTAACAGTGCGGAATAACAAATTAACATTTGCGGAATAATTAATTAAAACTGAACATGCGGAAATAACAACTGTATATAAGGCCACTCGGCCTATACAACTCAAAAATATGCGGAAGTCTACAACTAAATCCCAAAACCCGGAAACTCACGGGAAACACAGGCTAATAGAATGTAGTAATCTGCTATACACCAGAATGTCTAAACAACATGAAAGGAAAGAAAGGAACTATCTGCTAAAGCCGGAATAGAGTAGAGACTCCTGGTCTGCGGACGTAGCAAATATACCTCAAGTCTCAGCTAGGACTCTGCACCACGAGGATGATACGCCTGGGAGGAAGTACCTGGATCTGCACATGAAAAACATGCACAGAAGAGGCATGAGTACACCACAACGGTAGTCAGTAAGTGCCAAGCCTATCCTCGGTTGGGTAGTGACGAGGAAGGTCAAGGCCCTACTGAGATAAAACATAATAAATAATGAGATAACGGAAGCAGTTTAAGAAAAGTCTACAGCGAGAATCCAAACCAGGTAAATAAGGAAGAACAGTAATAGAAAGCAAAGGTAACAATACAAGGAAAACTGCCCTCAACAAGGAATAATAGCTGGGGGATCTCTTGGTATCCCGAGGATCTTTGGGTATCCTCAATAAGTAAGTCGGGGATCTCTTGGTATCCTCATTAAGTAAGCCGGGGATCTCTTGGTATCCCAATATATATAGAAACACATGTGTCAGGGATCTCTTGGTATCCCGCACCCTCAGTCCAGAATATCTCAAGTACAGGGGATCTCCCGGGAAGCCGTCCCGTAGTCCCAAATTAAACACACAACAACAACAACCCATAATCTCAGAATAAATGCTAAAATCAAGACAAGTAATAGTAAATTCTAGCCTAACATGCTTCACAGAGTACAAATAGTACAGCTAGACAAATAAGCAAGTAAGCCAGCTAAACATGCGTCTCTAAGCTAGCACAGGTATAAACTTACAGTCTAAAATGAACAAGTAAACAGGAAATCTCAATTTAAATACTTCAAGTAGAAACGGGTTTACAACAATTAGCTCAAGTACGCGCTCGTCACGTCACGTACGAGGCATTCAAATATTCAAAGATCATGTCCTAAGGGGAAAGGTCCCCCACACAAGGTTAGACAAGCCACTTACCTCGAACCGGCTCATTATCAACTAGAAACCACGCTCTTGCCACGAGCATCCGACTCCAAATGGCTCAAATCTATTCAATTCAAATACACATTGTAAATAACATCGCAAACACCTAGTTTTTCTATTAAATTCAAAGCTACGGCGTAAAATTAGGTGAAATGACCAAAATGCCATTCAGGATAACGCCTCGAAATCGAATAATTTTTACATTTTCAGAACCCTCGTACTCTCACGAGTCTAACCATATAAAAATCTCCCAAATCGGAGATCAAATGCTCACTCAAAACCCAAAAGTTTGGCCTAAGAAGTTTTAACCAAATTCCTCAAATTTTAGTCCCAAATTCGAATTTTTAATGATGGATTTAACTACAAAATGATGAAATATAACTAGAAGAGATTAAGGAAACGTTACCCAATAATCTTCTCTTCAAAACCCACTCAAAATCGCCCTCTCCCGAGCTCTCAATTGATTTTTGTAACTTATAAACTCAAACCCTCGAAATTTCTATTTCTGCCCAGGGATTTCCGCTTCTGCGGACAAGGGACTGCTTCTGCGGTCCCGCTTCTGCGGAAACCAAGCCGCTTATGCGGTTTTCACTAAAGGGAACAGGGCCGCATCTGCGATAGCTGGGCCACTTCTGCGGCTCCGCTTTTGCGGAAATGGCACCGCTTCTGCGGTTTCTGAGGAAAAAGGAGACAAGCCGCTTCTGCAGCGACACAGCCGCTTATGCAGCGCCGCATCTGCGGTTCCCAAGCCGCAGATGCGAAAATAAGAGGGACATTCAGCTGTTGCAATAACTTCAAAATTCATCCGTTAACCACCCGAAATCATCCCGAGGCCCCCGGGACCTCAACCAAAAGCACCAATACCACCTAATACCTTATTCAAACTTGTACCAATCTTAAAAACACCTAAAACAACGCTGGAAACCCGAATTAATCAAAAATTCAAGCCTAAGAACTTCAAATTCCAATAAAACACGCTTTCGATCAAAAACCTACCCGAACCTCGTTCGAATGACCTGAAATTTTGCACACACATCCCAAATGACATGACGGAACTACTGTAACTTCCGGAATTCCAATCCGACCCTCTGATCAAAAACTCACTATCGAACCGGAAACTTATAAAATTCAAACTTCGGCATTTCAAGCCTAAATGAGCTACGGACTTCCAAAATACATTCCGAACACGCTCCCAACCCCGAAATCACCTAACGGAGCTAACGGAACCATCGGATTTCCATTCTGAGGTCGTCTTCACACTGTTCCGACTACGGACCACTTTTCAACACTTAAGCTCTCATTTAGGGACTAAGTGTCCCAAAGCTCTCCGAAACTCAACACCGAATGTCCCGGCAAACCAAAATAGCAGAAATGAACTTAGGGGAAGCAGTTAATGGGGGATCGGGGCGTAAATTCTTAAGACAACCGGCCGGGTCGTAACATCCTCCTACACTTAAACATTCGTTCGTCCTTAAACGAGCATAGAGAACATACCTGAAGTAGTGAAAAGATGAGGGTAACTACTGCGCATATCCTGCTCGGTCTCCCAAGTCGCCTCCTCGGCCGGCTGACCCCGCCACTGAACCTTCGCTGAAGCTATGTTCTTTGACCTCAACTTCCTGATCTGCCTGTCCAATATAGCCACTGGCTCCTCAACATAGGATAGATCCTTGTCCAACTGGACTGAACTGAAATCCAACACGTGCGACGGATCACCGTGATACCTCCGGAGCATCGAAACATGAAATACCGGATGAACTCCGGCCAAACTGGAAGTAAGGCAAGCTCGTAAGCAACTCCCCAATCGCCTCAAGATCTCAAAAGGGCCAATAAATCTCGGACTCAACTTTCCTTCTTCCCAAACCTCATAACGCCTTTCATAGGCGAGACCCGAAGCAGAACCCGCTCACCAACCATATATGAAACATCACGAACCTTCTTGTCCGCGTAACTCTTCTGTCTGGACTGGGCTGTACGGAGTCTATCCTGAATCGTCTTAACCTTCTCCAATGCATCCTGTACTAACTCTGTGCCCAATAGCCTGGCCTCACCCGGCTCAAACCAACCCACCGGGGATCTACACCTCCTACCATATAAAGCCTCATACGGCGCCATCTGAATGCTGGACTGATAACTATTGTTGTAAGCAAACTCCGCCAATGGCAAGAAATGATCCCAAGACCCTCCAAACTCAATCACACACGCACGGAGCATATCCTCAAGAATCTGAATAGTGCGCTCGGACTGTCCGTCCGTCTGGGGGTGAAATGCTGTGCTCAACTCCACCCGAGTGCCTAACTCCTGCTGCACGGCTCTCCAGAACCGCGATGTAAACTGAGTACCTCTGTCCGAAATGATAGAAACTGGAATACCATGCAGACGGACGATCTCCCGGATATAAATCTCCGCCAACCGCTCCGATGAATAAGTGGTACACACAGGAATGAAATGAGCGGACTTGGTCAGCCGGTCCACAATAACCCAAATGGAATCAAACTTCTTCAAGGTCCGTGGAAGTCCAGATACAAAATCCATGGTGATGCGCTCCCATTTCCACTCCGGAATCTCTATCTGCTGGAGCAACCCACCCGGGCGCTGGTGCTCATACTTCACCTGCTGGCAGTTGAGGCATCTAGACACATAACCAACTATATCTTTCTTCATCCGCCTCCACCAGTAGTGCTGCCTCAGGTCCTGATACATCTTCGCGGCACCCGGATGGATGGAATACCGCAAACTATGGGCCTCTGCTAGAATCATCTCTCGAAGACCATCAACATTGGGCACACAAATCCGGCCCTGCATCCTCAATACTCCATCATCTCCAATGGTCACATCCCTGGCATCTCCACGCTGAACCTTGTCCCGAAGGACAAGCAAATGAGGGTCATCATACTGCCGCTCCCTGATACGATCAAATAAGGAGGACCGGGAAACCACACAAGCTAGAACTCGACTGGGCTCCGAAAGATCCAATCTCACGAACTGGCTGGCTAAGGCCTGAACATCCATCGCCATAGGCCTCTCTGAAGCTGGTAAATATGCCAAACTCCCCAAACTCTCCGCCCGGCGACTCAAGGCATCCGCCACCACATTGGCCTTGCCCGGGTGATATAGGATAGTGATGTCATAATCCTTCAGCAGCTCTAACCACCTCCTCTGACGCATATTGAGATCCTTTTGCTTGAGCAAGTGCTGCAAACTCCGATGATCAGTATAGATCTCACAAGGCACTCCATATAAATAATGACGCCAGATCTTCAAGGCATGAACAATGGCAGCTAACTCAAGGTCGTGGACAGGGTAATTCTTTTCATGTATCTTCAACTGTCTGGACGCGTAGGCAATCACCCTACCGTCCTGCATCAACACTGCTCCAAGGCCAACTCTCGAGGCGTCACAATAGACAGTATAAGACCCCGAACCGGTAGGCAACATCAAGATTAGGGCTGTAGTCAAAGCTGTCTTGAGCTTCTGAAAGCTCGCCTCACACTCCTCTGTCCACTGAAATGGGGCACCCTTCTGGGTTAATCTAGTCATAGGGGCAGCAATCGATGAAAATCCCTCCACGAAACGACGGTAGTAACCCACCAAGCCAAGGACACTACGAATCTCTGTAGCTGAGGACGGCCTGGGCCAACTCTGCACGGCCTCTACCTTCCTCGGATCCACCCGAATACCCTCACTAGAAATCACATGGCGTAAGAATGCCACAGAACTCAGCCAAAACTCACATTTTGAGAACTTTGCATATAACTTTTTCTCCCTCAAGGTCTGTAGCACGGTCCTCAGGTGCTGCTCATGATCTTCCCGACTCCGGGAATACACCAGAATATCATCAATAAAAACAATCACGAACGAGTCAAGATATGGCCTGAACACATTGTGCATCAAATGCATGAAAGCTGCAGGGGCATTGGTCAGCCCAAATGACATGACAAGGAACTCGTAATGGCCATATCGAGTCCTGAAGGCAGTCTTCGGGATATCTGGCTCCCGAATCTTCAACTGATGGTAACCTCAGCGCAAGTCAATCTTAGAAAACACCTGTGTGCCCTGAAGCTAGTCAAACAGATCATCTATACGAGGCAAAGGGTAACGGTTCTTCACTGTAACCTTGTTCAACTGGCGGTAGTCAATACACATGCGCATAGAACCATCCTTTTTCTTCACAAACAAAACAGGAGCACCCCACGGTGAAACACTGGGTCAAATAAAACCCTTACCAAGCAATTCCTGCAACTGATCCTTCAACTCCTTCAACTCAGGAGGAGCCATACGATACGGAGGAATTGAAATGGGCTGAGTGCCCGACAACAGATCAATGCCAAAATCAATGTCTCTATCAGGCAGCATGCCCGGAAGGTCGGCTGGAAATACATCGGGATAATCCCGTACCACTGGAACAGAATCAACAGAAGGGGTATCAATACTAACATCTCTCACATAAGCCAAATACGCGACACACCCCTTCTCAACCATGCGCTGAGCTTTAAGAAAAGAGATAACTCTACTGGGAGTGTGATCTAAAGTACCACTCCACTCAACACACGGGATACCTGGCATAGCCAGCGTCACGATCTTGGCGTGACAATCAAGAATAGCAAAATGGGGCGACAACCAGTCCATGCCCAGAATAATGTCAAAATCCACCATACCGAGTAACAATAAATCTGCTCTGGTCTCTAAACCACGAATAGTAACCAAACATGACTGATAAACGCGGTCCACAACAAGAGAATCTCCCACAGGAGTAGAAACATAAACGGGGGCACTCAAAGAATCCCGAGGCACACCCAAATGCGGAACAATGTAAGAAGACACATAAGAGTATGTAGAGCCCGGATCGAATAGAACCGATGCCTCTCTGTGAAAAACCAATATAATACCTGTAATGACGGAGTCGGAGGCAACAACGTCAGTGCGAGCAGGAATACAATAATATCTGGCCTGGCCCTTCTCGCGAGGGCGAACTCTATCTCCCCGACCTCCGCCCCTAGTCGGCCGGGCAGGTGGGGTAGCAGCTGGAGCTGTGACCATGGCCTGAGAACCCTGAGGAGCACGCTGTGGCTGAGAAGTCTGTGGGGGCGCGCTCCTCCCTTAAGTGACATTACTCGAAATGGGATTATTTATATTCAATTCAGAGTCGCCACTTCGGATACTTTATTTTGGTGTCCCAAGTCACCGATTTATTTTAAATCCCAAATCGAGGAAAATTTGACTTTCCTTTGAAGTCTGCGAACCAGAAATTCTGAATAAGGAATTCTGTTAACCCGAGGGAAGGTGTTAGGCACCCCCGGATTCCGTGGTTCTAGCACGGTCGCTTAATCTATTACAATTGGCCTATTATCTGATTTTAGTACATGTTTTAGCCTATGGTACAATTTTTACTTTATAACCGCTTTTATTCATTTTAAAGAAGATTTAACGTCGTCTAAAACATGTCTTTTGATCGCGTCACATGAAATGCACCAGCAATCCGAAACACATTTTATTCAACATTATTAAGATTTGGATTTGGATCACATCAAATGCACACCCGAGTTTAGGAAGGTAAATTATTAAAATAACGCGCCTAAAGCAACTACGCGTTTTTAACTTTGCGAGAGCCATGGAAAATTCGCTAAATGGCGCGCCTCGATTTCTAAGATTTAAAATAATTAAATGAGGGCCATGCATTTTTGAGATTTTATTTGGCATGGCACGCCTCAAATTACTCCAAAGGGCTTTACTCATACAAAACTATGCGTCAAAGCACATTAGCAACATACTTAATTTATAAATCACACACCTAGTAAAAGAAATTCAAGGAACAGAAAGAATACCCTATTGCATTTCGTCTTCATCACACATCAGAAATCAGAATATTCATATAACCATGCGAAATAAAGTGTCACATGTATAGAAAATTTAAAAGGAATAAATAGATGGGGAAAGAAATTGAACCTTTATTGCTGCATATCCTACAGTCACAGTGAAAGAAAATCCCCAAAAATACAGCGAGCCTAAACCGAGCTATTGACCCAAGCATTGGACCGGTGACGGAACCTCAAACGGAAAATTATGACTTGCGACCTCGATCGACCTTGCAAACCAATGATTTAGTGGCTGATGTTTGGACTATTTTGAGGTTGAAACAGTGATGGAAAAGATGACGCTTCGCTGGTGGTTGAATAGCTGAAGCAGTAGCGACCAAACTAGCGGAGTTACAACAGTTTCGGGGTGGTTTTGGCACTGTTTTTGGGTGGATTTTCAGCTGATTTGCGGTGGTGTTTTGAAGTGAGTTTTGCTATGTTTTTCAGCTTATTTGATGCAGTTTTTCAGCAGAATTTGATGCTGTTTTTCAGCAGCTTTTGATGCTGTTTTTTTTCAGCAGCTTTTGAAGCCATTGTTGGGCTGGTTTTTGGGAGCTGTTTCAGGTGAGTTTTGGAGCGTTTATGGGAGGTTTAAGGGCTGTTTTAGATGCAGTTTATGGTGGAGAAAAGGAGCTATTTCTGGAGCTATTTTCAGGTGTGTTTTAATGGAGTTTTATGGGGATTTTGGGGCTGGTATTGCAGTAACTTCAAGCTGTATTTTCGGAGGAAGACGGGGTGAAGTTTGGAGTGTTAATGGAACCTTTAGTACAGTTTATTTCAGTGAGATCCATGAAGAAGAAGAGAAGGCATCAGCTCCTCCTTCTCTAGCTGATGCGCAGCTTTTGCTCTTAGTCTAGGTGTCCATGTGAGGGGTGCGGTTGATTGTGTGTTTTTGGTGTGTTTGTGGTGTAGGTTTATATTTTAGGTGTAGGTACTATTATATAGGGGTAGGGATTAGATTAGGGGTATGGGCCTAGGGATTATGGGCTAGGGAATTGGGCCAAAGACTAAAAAAAATAGACTACAAGATTTATAAAGACGGGATAAACCAACCTAAAACTAATTCCTCCTTCTAAAATTATGTACAAATATAATATAAAAATATAAAACTAATTTTAATTAATTGAACTAAACTATAAAACATAAAACTATTTTTTGTGTTTTCAAGATTATAAAAAAAATAAAGATAAGGTACTATTTTTGTATATTTTTTATTGAAATTTACCAAAGATACGTAAACTAAAATATTTTTTTGTAATTTTCATTTTTGTGACGAAAAAAAGTACAAGAGTCAAAATTAGTTGAAGTAGCTATATTAGGCCTAAATTAAATTATTATGTGCTAAAATATAAAAAATCTTAGGGAGGGTCAAAAATCACATGTCTACAGCTGCCCCTCTTTGACTGGAAACGCGAAGAGTTTTCAGACAAAGAACGACTAGACAGGTTTTTTGACCCGAACCTTATTTGGGGAGACTAAAACTAAGAGAAAAGGAGAATGTGTCCGAGCCCTGGTATCTGAGCTGCCTACATATCCTTGGCTATAAAGGAATCAGGCCGCGTGTAGTTCAGAAGTAAATGAGGTGATGGAGTGTGAAGAGGATGAGAGAGTCGAGTGAGGTTCCGTCCGAGGCTCCGGTCCGTGGTCCCGTTATTACATCAAAATAAAAAATGAAAAAGACTAACTAGGCCTATCAGCTACGAGTTACAAGATTCCTATCTATGAGTCTTCTGATGCTTCATCTTGAGTCTTGGTTGGTTCTTCATGCGGACCCTGATCTGAATCTTGATGCTTGTTAGATGCAGGTGTTGGTTCAATCTTCTTCAGCTTTTCAAACTAAGACGGGACATGCAGAGCTTGTGACCTCAGCCGTGTCTTGAGCACCTCACATCTTTCATTAATTTCTGCATTTTGAATTCACTTCTTTTTATTTTCTTCTAATTCTTTATTCTGGATTGAGACTCATTCTTTTGGTCATCTCGAAACCTGTGTCTCGAGGTAAAACCTACTCAGACACCAAAAACAAACAAACGAACGAAATTTTCTACCCCAGTTTTCACTAGGAAAATTTCGTGAGTTATTTGTAACAAAAATCTAAACTATTTCTTTTTTCTTTTTCTTTTTTTTTTTTGAAAGTGATAAAATAAGGATTGTGTATCTTTAGGAGAAAAGATTAGGGAATGGAGCCCTATATCTAAAATTCTCAACTAGGGAATGGAGGCCCTATGTTGGCTAAAAAGGCGACTAGGGAATGGAAGCCCTATGTCTAAAAATCTCAACTCAGGGATTGGAGCCCTAATGTTGGCAAAAAAGGCGACTAGGGAATGGAGGCCCTATGTTTAAAATCTCAACTCACGGATTGGAGCCCTAATGTTGGCAAAAAGACGACTAGGGAATGGAGGCCCTATGTCTAAAAATCTCAACTAGGGATTGGAGCCCTATGTTGGAAAAATAAGACTGCTAAATTGTGTACTTATGCTAAATTGAACCAAGAAGGATTTTTTTTTCTTTTTTTTTTTTTTAGAAAAAACAACTTTTTTTCCAAAAGCATGAACAAATGACCTTTTTTTTCGAGACATCCTTTTTTTTCAAATTATCCTAGGAGAAAATTTGTCAGACTAGGTTTCCTATCTTAGGAGAAAGATTCATCAGACAAAGATTTTGATCCTAGGAGAAAGTTCATCAGACTAGGTCTTTTTTTTTTTTTGGTTATCTTAGGAGAAAAATTCATCAGACTAAGATTTTGATCCTAGGAGAAAATTCATCAGATTAGGTCCATTTTTGTTATCTTAGGAGAAAAAATTCATCAGACTAAGATTTCTATCCTAGGAAAAAGTTCGCCAGACTAGGTCTTCTATCTTAGGAGAAATATTCATCAGACTAAGATTTTGATCCTAGGAGAAAATTCATCAGACTAGGTCCCTTTTTTTGTTATCTTAGGAGAAAAATTCATCAGACTAAGATTTCTATCCTAGGAGAAAGTTCATCAGACTATGTCCCTTTTTTTTGTTATCTTAGGAGAAAAATTCAAAAGACTAAAATTTCTATCCTAGGAGAAAATTCATCAGACTAGGTTTCCTATCTTAGGAGAAAGATTCATCAGACTAAGATTTATATTGGGAGAAAAATCCATCAGACTAGGACTTTTATCCTAGGAGGAAAAATGTGAAGATCAATGGCAAGATGTTATGCACAATAGCAAGACAAATAAAGGCAAAGATTTGAGAAACTTCCCTTTGTCGACTCTTCTCTTCTTTTCTTTTTCTTCTTTTCTTTTTCTTTTTTTTTCTTTGTTTTTTCTTTCTTTTTTTTTTTGAACCACTTTCCTTGCACTGCTTCGTTCCTGCTGCAAACAAAGAAAAATTTGTCAGTTTTGAAAATGGTGATCGGTTTGTGGCCTTGAGGCTTGTGCAGCTTGGCTTCTGCTCAATTTGCTTGAGTCGGTTTCAAGAGACTTTTGCTCGGCGTCAACCATGATTGTTTCACACCCATTACCATTTGTATTTGTGGCTCAATCAGCCTTGTTCCGATTGGAGATCTTTGCTCAGGTGACCTTTTCTGATATCTTCAATGACTTTCTGCTTTTTGAGCAATTTGTCTGTCAGAGAGAATCACAAGTTATCTTTCTTGTGCCAAGTAAGCTGACAAGAGTCTTTTTGGGGGAGCCTTTGCATGAATCCTCAAGGCACGTTGACTGTAACAATTGAGGGTGCTGGCCAAATTTACTTTGTGCAACCGAAAAGCTGGTAGCGGATTTTAAAATCTTTTCTTACTTGTTTTGACAAGGACTGACTCAGAGTGAAGGACACAATGATGCAAAGAAACGAATATTAACAAGAAATGCCCCTGTCGGAAGGACAAAAGGAAGAGTTTTTTTTTTCCTTTTTTTTTTCTTTTTCTATTTTTTTCTCAATAACTAGCTTTAATGGTCATGACATGCATTTTGGACTCAACGACCTGATCTATCAAACTGATTCAATCTTGCATTTTGCCATTCTTATGACCTTTGAAGTCGGGGTTGTTCTTGTCAATCCTTCACATCATCTTCACGACTCACTTTCGATTAGTGGTGCCCCGAGGGGTCTTCACCAGCAAGTCTCTCTCATTTGTTTATCTCTGCTTACCGTCATCTTATAGTGCCCGTGAGGTTTTCACTAATAAGACTCTCTCATTTTCTTTTATTTTTCTTTTTCTTTTGCTCTCTTGTGTGAGCAACCTGACAGTGGTCTATGTCGCGTGACAACTGTTGCTCATTGCATGCATTTCTTGGCATTCTTGAAGACTGATCAAGAGGTCTTTATTTGGAAGATTTTTGGACAGGGTAGGAAGAAAAGCCGGCATGAGGCTCAAAACAGACTAAAGATGACGGGGTTGTATACTTACAACTTTTCGAATCGACTCTTTTTTAAAAATAAAATAAAATTTTCTGCCCCAGTTTCAGACACTAGGGATTTTTTTGGATTTTTCTGAATTCTTATTTGGTTGGACCGAACCGTGAGGCTGCCTACGTATCCTTATTTTTTAAGGAATCAGGTCTAACGTAGTTGAAACATCTAACCTAACTATAATTTTTCTTTCTGTTCCTCTGTTTTTTTTTTTCTTTTTTTTTTCTTTTTTTTTTCTTTTTGTTTGCCCCAACTTGTATCTTCTAGGGGCATGGACCTTTGACAGTTCTTTTCTACTTCCTTTTTTTTTCACTTGAACTTTCTAAGAATTGCCCCAGTTTGTACTCTTGTGACATGGACTTTTTTTTTCTTCTTCTTTTTTCTTTTTTCTTTTTTTTTCATTTTTTGTTTTTTGACTCTTGACTCTAAACTTGATTCCAAAAGAGTGTGGTCAAAGAAAATAACACAGGCTCAAAAGCGGTAGCGAAGGATATAAAGTGTTTGGATAGCAGAAAAAGGGTCTCCCAGCCTCGAGAATGCCAAACATAGTATCTTTTCGGGATCATAGCATTGACAAACATGTATGTCTTCTTGGTGTCGTTGTCACAAGACACTTTCCATCCCTGAATGTCATATTTTCCAAGCTTCAATTGATTCAACATCCTCAAGCCCGATCTTTACAATGATTTGAAGGTAGAGATCCTGAACTTCCATGAGCATGAATGCTTTGATTCCATGTAAACTTAGCTCATGCTTATTTTCCAAATATTTTATGTCTTTATTCATCTTCAAAAGTGTCTCTTTCTCACTTGTCCAATTCAAGACTAAATCAGTTTCTAAGATCTGGCCAAAAATTCCGCATGCATGTCATGTCACTAGAACTAGCGTGAAAAGAACTATGCATAAAATGGACACACAATGACTGACTGTTTTTTTTTTAATTGAATAAAGGTTAGAAGGGTCCGATAGCACAAAAAGAAGAAGAAAAGATGACAAAATAAGCTACCATGGCTAAAAGATGAGTGACTTTTCAATTGCCAAGCAACATCTTAGCTACGGACTTGAACATCAGCATTACTACGGCATTCAACCATTTTTATTGCTATGGACTTAGCACTCAAATTTTGACTTTCTTCCCGACGCAGCCCATGTCCNCTCAAACTGGTAGAAGTCAGCCAACATTTGCCTCCATTTTTAATTCTTCACCGCCAATTTGCCTACTTGCCTTTTCGTGACCTTGGATCAACAACAAAGGTGCTTGTTCCATTGGTTGAGAAGATGCTTTTATTTCCGAGACATCTTGGATTGCTCTAGTGACTCGCCATTGCAAACCAATAAACCGACCACCTTTGACTAGCTTTTATTTCAAAACAAACAAGCATGCTAGAATAAACACTCTCTTTTTCTTTTTCCTTTTTCTTTTTTTTTTGTTTCTGTCCTTTCTCTTTTTTTCTTGGTTTTTCTTTCTTTTTTTTTCTCTTTTTTCTTTTTCTTTTTTTTTTGGTTTTAAAACCATTCGATTGAACCTAATGTGGGTTGCCTACGTATCATGACGCCGCATGAATCAGATCTTTGCGTAGTTCGGGAAGATTAGGAATAAAGAAAATAAACTAACTCTTTTTTATTTTCTCTTTTTTTCTTTTTTAATTTTCGAAAGAAAGACTTATATAAAGAAGAAAGAAAATATTTTTTTATTACTATTTTATTTGGAATTTCGAAAGAAAAATTTCCAAAGAAAAAAGAAAATATTTTTGAATTTTGGACTTTTATTTTTGAATTTATGAAAGAAATACCCTAAAGAAAAGAGAAAATATTTTTGAATCTTAAATTTTCTTTTGAATTTTTTGAAAGAAGAACGAAAAATATTTTTGGATTTTAAGAAGAAATTAAAAGAAAATATTTTTGTATTTTAAAAAATTTGAGTCTAAAAGAAAGACTTTCTAAAGAAGGAAGTAACTGAAAATATTTTTGGATTTTTTTGAAAATGGTGGGCCGGAACCGATGAGGTTTGCCTACGTATCTCACATCCGGTGAGAATCAGACCCGCGTAGTTCGCCAATTTTGACGGAACAAGAAAAACATGACTTATTTAGAAATGACTTTTCTTTTTTTTTTCTATTTTTTTTTTTTTGAATTTCAGGAGAGTTTCAGAATTTTCTAAATACCTACCTCTCACTTTTTTTTTGATTTTCTTTTTTCTCTTTTTTCATTTTCTTTCCCTATTCTAGAAGCCACTCAACATGCAAGCCTGAACAGACAGATACGCAAGTAGATCGTAAGATGCATCAGCATGGTCTTTTATTTGGGTACACTTGTCCTAGACAGACCCAACCCCTGTGTTGAGTCTCCTAAGTCAAATGCACGTGATGCAAACAAAACGTTCCTACTAGGGATCCGGCATGAGGCTTTGTTATACTAGGTTTAAAACCTGGGTTTATTGTTCTAGACCTGGCTTACCCGAGCGGACAACTCGAGCCGAGAGGGTAGCGTACCGGGAATACAGAAGCTTCACCGGCTTTGCAACTTGTCCGAACCTTGTTCTAAAATTGGATAGACTCTAGACAGAAGAGAAGTCACACGAAGTGCACCCTTCTCCATGATTTAGAAGACTCAGAGAGAGGAATGGTTTCGTAGCAATTTATATACAATTCACAGAATATCAAAGCGGTAAAAGCATTTAGCACGTTGGGCTCAAACATGTACGAAAATCAGATAATAGATAAAGCCAATCATAACAGCTATTCTAAGATCGAATTCTTGAACCCTGAACCGAAATCCTGGGTTCGGATCCCAGCAGAGTCGCCAGAGCTGTCACACCTCCTTTTTACACACCCGAAGGTAGTACAAGGGAGTTTTTCCAATTTAAGTGACATTATTCGAAATGGGATTATTTATTCAATTCAGAGTCTCCACTTGGGATAGTTTATTTTGGTGTCCCAAGTCACCGATTTATTTTAAATCCCAAATCGAGGAAAATTTGACTTTCCTTTGAAGTCTGCGAACCAGAAATTCTAAATAAGGAATTCTGTTAACCCGAGGGAAGGTGTTAGGCACCCCCGGATTCCGTGGTTCTAGCACGGCCGCTTAAACTATTACAATTGGCCTATTATCTGATTTTAGTACATGTTTTAGCCTCTGGTACAATTTTAACTTTATAACTGCTTTTATTCATTTTAAAGAAGATTTAACGTCGTCTAAAACATGTCTTTGGGTCGCGTCACATGAAATACACCCGCAATCCGAAACACATTTTATTCAACGTTATTAAGATTTGGATTTGGATCACATGAAATGCACACCCGAGTTTAGGAAGGTAAATTATTAAAATAACGAGCCTAAAGCAACTACGCGTTTTTAACTTTGCGAGGGCCATGGAAAATTCGCTAAATGGCGCGCCTCGATTTCTAAGTATTTAAAATTAATTGAATGAGGGACATGCATTTTTGAGATTTTATTTGGCATGGCACGCCTTAAATTACTCCAAAGGGCTTTACTCATACAAAACTATGCGTCAAAGCACATTAGCAACATACTTAATTTAATTAAATCACACACCTAAGTAAAATAAATTCAAGGAACAGAAAGAATACCCTATTGCATTTCGTCTTCATCACACATCAGAAATCAGAATATTCATATAACCATGCGAAATAAAGTGTCACATGTATAGAAAATTTAAAAGGAATAAATAGATGGGGAAAGAACTTGAACCTTTATTGCTGCATATCCTACAGTCACAGTGAAAGAAAATCTCCAAAAATACAGCGAGCCTAAAACGAGCTATTGACCCAAGCATTGGACCGGTGACGGAACCTCAAACGGAAAATTACGACTTGCGACCTCGATCGACCTTGCAAACCAATGATTTAGTGGCTGATGTTTGGACTATTTTGAGGTTGAAACAGTGATGGAAAAGATGACGCTTCGCTGGTGGTTGAATAGCTGAAGCAGTAGCGACCAAACTAGCGGAGTTACAACAGTTTGGGGTGGTTTTGGCACTGTTTTTGGGTGGATTTTCAGCTGATTTGCGGTGGTGTTTTGAAGTGAGTTTTGCTATGTTTTTCAGCTTAGTTGATGCAGTTTTTCAGCAGAATTTGATGCTGTTTTTCAGCAGCTTTTGATGCTGTTTTTTTCAGCAGCTTTTGAAGCCATTGTTGCGCTGGTTTTTGGGAGCTGTTTCAGGCGAGTTTTGGAGCGTTTTTGGGAGGTTTAAGGGCTGTTTTAGATGCAGTTTATTGTCACGACCCTAGTTCACCAACCGTGAACATGTCATGACGGCACCTGGTCCCCATGACCAGGTAAGCCTAACATTTGCGAAAATATAATAATTGCGGAAAAATAGAGAAAATCAAATCAAATATCTAAAGGAAACTGTACTGAATGCCGATTGGCAAGTACAACTCAATATCACAAGTCTAAAACAATTCCCAAAACCCGAAAACTCACGGGCAACACAGGCTACAGAAGTGTACAGTAAAGGTTCCAAACTCCAGAATTTCTAACAACCGAAGAAGGAAAAACTAAGTACTAAAGATAGAGTAAGAGGGAGACTCGTCGGTCTTCGGACGCAGCAGATCTACCTCGAAGTCTCCGTAGTCCTCCTGCCTCACTGATAGTGCGCCTGAGTGGAGGCACCTGAATGATCTGCACATGAAAAACATGCGCAGGAAGGGCATGAGTACACCACAGCGGTACTCAGCAGTGCCAAGCCTAACCTCGATTGGGTAGTGACGAGGAAGGTCAGGGCCATACTGAGACAAAATATAGTAATAACAATAATTAACAGCATAATGATCTGACAGAAATAATAAATACAGCAGTGAAATAAGACAGGTTAAACAAGGCAATAGAAAATACACAAGAACGGAATAACCACAGAATAAGTACAGCTCAATACCAATGGTAACAATGAGGATCGCCCAGGATACCGTCCTGTAGTCCTTTTCTCAACTGTCCAGTGGATCTCCCGGGATACCGTCCCATAGTCCATCATATGTGTATATCCGAAGGATCTCCAGGGATACCGTCCCGTAGTCCAACTATCAATGTGCAGGGGGATCTATCGGGAATCTAACCCGCAATCCCAAAGTAAAAGTGCAGGGGGATCTACCGGAATCGAACCCGTAGTCCCAAAGTAAACAAACAGGGGGGGGGGGGGAGCTACCGGAATCCCACATCCGTAGTCCCAATGTAAATGCGCAATCACAACCAGAAGATACACAAAAATGAAGTACAAAGACAAGCAACGGGCAGTACTGGCCTAACATGCTTCACGTAGTACAGTCAAGGCAACTTAAGCAAGTAGGCAAGTTAAAACAACTAAACATGCTCTCCTAATCTAGCACAGGTTGTAGTTGCAGGTAGAATAAAGCAAATATGAAAGAAACTCAATCGCAATATCTTAAGTAAAACCGAATTTTCAACAATTGACTCAAGTACGCGCTCGTCACCTCGCGTGCAAGGCACTCAAAATACCAAATAACAATATCCTAAGGGGAAAGGTCCCCCACACAAAGTTAGATAAGCCACTTACCTCGAACCGGCTCAATATCAACTAGAAATCACGCTCTTGCCACGAGTATCCGACTCCAAATGGCCCAAATCTATTCAATTCAATTACACATTGTAAATAATATTGCAAACAACTGATTCCTCTAATAAATTTACAACTAGGGCGCGAAAATAGGTAAAATGACCAAAACGCCCCTCCAGTCAACGTCTCGGAATCGAATAATTTTCACATTTTCAGAACCCTCGTACTCTCACGAGTCTAACCATATAAAAATCTCCCAAATCGGAGGTCAAATGCCCACTCAAAACTCAATAGTTTAGGTAATGAAGTTTTACCCCAAATTATCCAATTTTTGATCCTAAATTCGAATTCCAATGGTGTATTTAACTATATAATGATGAAATATAACAAGAAGGGACCAAAGAAATGTTACCCAGTGATCTTCACTGCCAATCCCACTAAAAATCGCCTTAAACCGAGCTCTCAATTGATTTTGCAACTTATGAACTCAAACCCTCGACATCTCTATTTCTGTCCAGGGGTTTCCGCTTCTGCGGACAAGCGACCGCTTCTGCGGTCCCGCTTCTGCGGACCACGAGCCACTTCTGCGGTTCTTCATTAAAGTCAAGATTTCCGCTTCTGCGGCCCTTCATCGCACCTGCGGTTGCCGCTTATGCGGATTCATTACCGCTTCTGCGGTTTCAAACAAAATTCCAAGGACCGCATCTGCGACTATTATCTCGCAGGTGCGTAACCGCTTCTGCGGTTAAACTTCCGCACCTGCGGAAACTGAAGAGCACTCGAATTTCACTCCTGCGGTGGTCTACCCGCTTCTGCGGCTCCGCTTCTGCGCTTCCCAAGCCGCAGAAGCGGAAATACCAGATGACAGAACCTTCAGCAATTCATTCAACTTCAAAATTTTCCGTCAACCACCCGAAATCATCCCGAGGCCCCCGGGACCTCAACCAAAAGCACCAATACCACCTAATACCTTATTCGAACTTGTACCAATTCTTAAAACACCTAAAACAACACCGTAAGTCCGATTAAATCAAAGATTCAAGCCTAAGAACTTCAAATTCCAACAAAACACACTTTCGATCAAAAACCTAACCAAACCTCGCCCGAATGACCTGAAATTTTGCAAACACATCCCAAATGACATGACGGAGCTACTGCAACTTCCGGGATTCCAATCCGACCCTTGGATCAAAAACTCACTATCAGACCGAAAACTTCAAAAATTCAAACTTCGACATTTCAAGCCTAAATGAGCTACGAGCCTCCAAAATACATTCCGAACACACTCCCAACCCCGAAATCACCTAACGGAGATAACGGAACCATCGGATTTCCATTCCGAGGTCATCTTCATACTGTTCCGATTACGGACCATTTTTCAACTCTTAAGCTCTCATTTAGGGACTAAGTGTCCCAAAACACTCCGAATCCCAACACCGAACGTCCCGGCAAACCAAAATAGCAGAAATGAACTTAGGGGAAGCAGTTAATAGGGTATCGGGGCGTAAATTCCAAAAACGACCGGCCGGGTCGTTACATCTATGGTGGAGAAAAGAAGCTATTTCTGGAGCTATTTTCAGGTGTGTTTTAATGGAGTTTTATGGGGAGTTTGGGGCTGGTATTGCAGTAACTTCAAGCTGTATTTTCGGAGGAAGGCGAGGTGAAGTTTGGAGTGTTAATGGAACCTTTGGTACAGTTTATTTCAGTGAGATCCATGAAGAAGAAGAGAAGGCAGCAGCTCCTCCTTCTCTAGCTGATGCGCAACTTTTGCTCTTAGTCTAGGTGTCCATGTGAGGGGTGCTGCTGATTGTGTGTTTTTAGTGTAGGTTTATATTTTAGGTGTAGGTACTAGTATATAGGGGTAGGGATTAGGTTAGGGGTATGGGCTTAGGAATTATGGGCTAGGGAATTGGGCCAAAGACTAAAAAAAAAAATAAACTACAAGATTTATAAAGACGGGATAAACCAACCTAAAACTAATTCCTCCTTCTAAAATTATGTACAATTATAATATAAAAATATAAAACTAATTTTAATTAATTGAACTGAACTATAAAACATAAAACTATTTTTTGTGTTTTCAAGATTATAAAAAAAATAAAGATAAGGTACTATTTTTGTATATGTTTTATTGAAATTTACCAAAGATACGTAAACTAAAATATTTTTTTGTAATTTTCATTTTTGTGACGAAAAAAAAGTAAAAGAGTCAAAATTAGTTGAAATAGCTATATTAGGCCTAAATTAAATATTTACGCGCTAAAATATAAAAAATCTTGGGGAGGGCCAAAAATCACATGTCTACAACCATTACTTCAGCAGTCAGCTAGATACACCTATAATGCCTCCTTCGTCGCTCCGGTCATTGCCGGAGTTGTTCGAGCATGAGTTGCTGGACTCACTTATCCGAGTTACAGCATCTTCGGCCGACGAATGACTCTAGTCTCGGCAAGTTTAGGCAAGATTTTAGCACACGTACTTCTTCATTTCTTTCTTATTTAGGTTTTCTTTATATAAATTAATTTACCAAAATAATTTACGCAAAAATAATACCTCACCCTGGTAGTGCTTTCAAATGAAAAAAGATGCATATAACATGCACATGACTCTCTAGTGACAATAATCTCTCTAGTTTACACATAAACTCTCTTAATATAATATTTGTAATAAAATTTATTTACTTTGAAATATATACATGCCCTGGTCATGGAGGATGAGTTAATGTAGGTTTAATCTTTTCTCTTTTGGTTTATGCCAAATTAGCTGTTGGAAATATGAGTGTTCAAAGTTAGTATTATCCAACTAACCATTATTGGCATTTGCAATGTTGTGAAATAAGAAATACCAATATGTATAGTTTTAAATTTTTTGTGCATCATATTGCATGTCACACTTAAATAAGTTACAATCTTGTGGTGATTCCCTTTATAATAAGTGAGATCAGTGTTGGAAAGGCACCAACGTGGATTTCCCTTGCTTATAACTCCATGGTGCAATGGGGAAGTACTAGCACGAAAGCAGTAAATATGGCAGCATCTCACAACTTACATTATGGTTGGAGATGGACCTTTGCCAGTAGTGGGTTTTTGGCTTTGCCACTTCTTGTACTGTCTTTCTTTCTTAGTGAGACCCCCGAGGTTTCTCATGAAGAAAGGGCGTATGGAGGAGGTAAAAGAATCCCTTGAGATGTTGAAGCACAACTGGAGATGTTGGCAGGCATGATGGAATATGAACGAAATAAAAAGAATAACTTGTGTTCTCATTACAAGAGGTGAGCAATATAAATACATGTACATCAGATGCTAACTAAGGAAAGAAATAAAAGAGATTCCTACAAATCTGCTATTTATGTACACTACCAAGAAAGAGTCTACATTCATTCTATAATAAGTGTCTAGATTTATCCTATAATAAGTGTCTAGATTCATTCTATAACACTCCCCTCAAGCTGGAGCATATATGTTGATCATGCCCAGCTTGTTACAAAGGTAACCAATTCGAGTACCATTCAATGCTTTAGTGAACAAATCAGCTAGTTGCTCTCCTGTCTTCACGTAGGCAGTGGAAATCAAGTTCTCTTGAATTTTTTCACGAATAAAATGACAGTCAACTTCAATATGCTTGGTTATTTCATGATACACTGGATTTGAGGCAATATAGAGCGTAGCTTGATTGTCACACCAGAGCTTTGATGGAGTAGGATGCTTCAACCCTATTTCAGTTAAAAGATGGTGTATCCATATTATCTCACATGTTGATTGTGCCATAGCTCTATACTCTGATTCTGCACTGGACCGAGATACAACATTCTGTTTCTTACTTATCCATGATATCAAGTTTTCACCAACAAATACACAGTAACCAGTAGTAGATTTTCTGTCAATCTTGGATCCAGCCCAATCTGCATTTGCAAAACAATCAATGCGAGAATGCCCGTGGTTGCTATATAATATGCCAAGTCTAGGAGCTCCTTTTAGGTAACATAGGATCTGCTCCAAAGCCTCCCATGTTTGATTGTGGGTGCGGACATGAATTGGCTAACCATACTTACTGCCCCTGAGCAACAAAACTATGTGGTTGCTCCATATACACCTCTTCATGAAGATCACCATGAAGAAATGCATTCTTAATATCCAATTGATGCAAAGGCCAATTCTCAAAAGCTGCTAGAGAAATGAACAAGCGAACAGAAGTAAGTTTGGCAACGGAGAGAATGTGTCTGAATAATCCACTCCATAAGTCTGAGCATACCCTTTGGCCACAAGTCTGGAATTAAGTCTTGCCACAGAGCCCTGGATTAACTTTGACCGTGAAGACCCATTTGCATCCCACTGCTTTCTTTCCACTAGGTAAATTCACTAAATCCCAAGTATGGTTTTCCTCTAAGGCATGTATTTCCTCAAGCATTGCTTTAGACCATCCAGGATGATTCAAAGCCTCTTCCACCGTTTTGGGTATAGAAATGGAGTCTAGAGACGCAATCAAAGATCTAGACACGGGGGATAAGTGGTCCTAGGAAACAAAATTAGCAATAGAATATGTGGATTTGCAAGTACGTGTACCTTTTCCTAAAGCAATGGGAAGGTCAAGGTCTTCTGGAAGATCAGGCGGAAAAGGAACAGATGACGAAGGAACTGGTGCAGGAGACGTATCATTTGTCTCTTGCCTGCGCGAGTAAAATTGAACAATTGGTGGTCTTACTAACACAGTTGGAGCAGGTGTTGAAGGCACAATAGTCGATTGGTGCTCGATAGAAGAGCTAGGAGATGAAGGAACATCATCTGATTGTTCTGTCAAAGTATGGGTAACCTGATATACTAGCCACTTATCTTCTTCCCCCTGACTTGTAGAGACGGGAGGTGCATAGAAGAATGGTATAGTCTCTGAAAACACCACATCTATTGACACCAGATATTTGCCAAGTTCAGTAGAATAACACTGATACCCCTTCTGAAGGCGGGAATAACTAAGAAAAACACACTTCAATGCCTTGGGATCCAACTTGGTAACAGATGGTTGAACATCTCGAACATAACATGTGCTTCCAAACACCTTAGGTTCCATAGGAAATAATGACTTATTTGGAAAAAGAATATTGTAAGGCATATTACCTCCAAGCACAGTAGATGGCATGCGATTAATCAAAAAGCAAGCTGTGGAGACCGCATCAGCCCAGAACTGTATAGGAACTTTCATTTGGAACAGAAGTGCCCGAGCTGTCTCAAGTAGATACCTATTCTTCCTTTCAGCAACTCCGTTTTGAGAGGGTGTATCAACACATGAAGACTGATGTATTATTCCATGTTGTTTCATGTAGGACTGAAATAACTCTGACTTGTATTCTTTAGCATTATCACTCCTTAGAATATGCACCGAAGCATTGAATTGAGTTTTGACTTCAGCACAAAAGGCAGAAAAGTGAGTAAACACTTCAGAGCGACTCTTCATAAAGTAAATCCAAGTCATTCGGGAAAAATCATCTACAAAAGTGACAAAATACTTATGTCCAGTTTTAGAGACAACAGGACATGGTCCCCAAACATCAGAATGAACTAACTCAAAAGATGACTCAGCTCGCTTGTTAACCCTTGGACCTAACGAGATGCGATGATGTTTTGCAAATCGACATGACTCACAATCCAATGAAGAAATATTCTGAAACTGAGGACAGAACTTCTTCAACAAAGTTAAAGAGGGATGCCCCAATCGACAATGTGCTTCAAAAGGAGACACGATACTAGATCATGCAATAGATTGTGGCTCCCATTCATCAAGGATATAGAGATCACCAGATAAATACCCTTTACCAATAATTTGCTTCGTCGTAAGATCAAGAAACAAACAATGATTGGGAAAGAACGCTACACAGCAATTAAGGTCTCTGGTGATTTTACTAACAGAAATCAAATTAAAGGCCAAGTTTGGTAGACTTAATACAGATGACAGGGTAATAGAGGAAGTCGGTTTAACAGTCCTAGATCCAACACTGCTACATGTTGTTCCATCAGCTACAGTAACTGAAGAGGGTGCTTTGTGTGATCGAAAGCTAGAAAAAATATTTGGATTATCTGTCATGTGATTCGTGGCACCTGAGCCAATCACCCATTTATTTGAAGAGGTGATAAGACATGTCTTATCTGGCCCGGCAAAAGCAGTAACTGAAGAAGATTCCTTAATTGATTTATGATATTTAAGGAACTCAAGGAACTCATCCGAAACTAGGATTGTTGGACTAGAAGTTGTATCACTATTTCCTCATTGCTTACTATTTATGGTCATCTTTCCAAAAATCCCCAAAGTATCAATATAAATGTCAGAAAAGCCAATAAAGCGCAAAAGTTCTCCACCATAATAACACTATCCAATGAAACAACGAAGGAAAGACACCCAATGAAACAAAGAAACAGAACTCCAATAGAGCCAATCTAATGGGCAATAACCAATCAAAAGTCCGCCCAATAGCGTAAGAATCAGTAACCAAGAATCACTAACTAATAGATTAATCTCAAAGCTATAAAAAAAAGGGCCAAAGTTCTGCATACAAAGTTGGTTCACTACTAAGGATCAGGCAATCACAGAAGGAAACAAAATCTGAACACAACAGAGAAAAGGTGACAAAACCTTGACACTACGAACCGAACCTGGGACGGTCAGAGATTTTCCCAGCCGAGGTTTCCTGAGCAAACAAACACTGTAAGCTGGACAAAAATGTAAGCCGATGCCGGAGAGATGGTTAAACTTCAAATTCCAAACCTTTCAAAAGTATTCTGACCCTAACTAACAGTTCCGATAAGTTCTCTATCTTACTCTGGTAAAGCCGGAGAACCCGCTCTGATAACATGTGAACGAAATTGAAAGAATAACTTGTGTTCTCATTACAAGAGGTGAGCAATATAAATACATGTACATCAGATGCTAACTAAGGAAAGAAATAAAAGAGATTCCTATAAATCAGCTATTTATGTACACTACTAAGAAAGAGTCTACATTCATTCTATAATAAGTGTCTAGATTCATCCTATAACAAGTGTCTAGATTCATTCTATAACAGAAGGCAAGAGGAAAAGGAAGAAACGGTCACACTCGCCCATTTTACTGCTTAACATAGTGGCTCAAATTTTCCGCCAAGTGTTGGGATTAGACTCAATATCATTCTTTAGACAATTACTTATGTAGTCAGCTAGATACACCTATAATTCCTCCTTCATCACTCCGCTCATTGCCGGATTTGTTAGAGCTTGTGTTGCTGGACTCACTTATCCGAGTTAGAGCTTCTTCGGTAGACAAAGGACTCTAGTCTCGGCATGTTTAGGCATGATTTTAGCACATGTACTTCTTCATTTATTTCTTATTTAGTTTTCTTTTAATAGATCAATTTTACTAAAATGATTTACGCAAAAATAATACCTCACCCTAGTTGTGCTTTCAAATGGAAAAAGATGCACATAACATGCACATGACTCATTTGTTAACTTTTTTAAGGACTAAAATCTCATATATATTTTATTGCTGTGAAAAAAACTTATCAAGTAACATTAGTCTCTCTAGTATACACATAAATTCTCTTAATATAATATTCGTAATAAAATTTATTTACTTTGAAATATATACATTCCCTGGTCGTGGAGGATGAGTTAATGTAGGTTTAATCTTTTCTCTTTTGGCTTATGCCAAATTAGTTGTTGGAAATATGAGTGTTCAAAGTTAGTATTATCCGACTAACCATTATTGGCATTTGCTATATTGTGAAATAGGAAATGTCAAAATATATAGTTTTAAATTTTTTGTGCATCATATTGCATGTCACACTTAAATAAGTTACAATATTGCTGATGATTCCCTTTGTATTGAGTGAGATCAATGTTGGAAAGGCACCAAAGTGGATTTCCCTTACTTATAACTCCATGGTGCAATTGGGAAGCACTAGCACGAAAGCAGTAAATATGGCAGCATCTCACAAATTCCATTATGGTTGGAGATGGTCCTTTGCCAGTAGTGCCACTTCTTGTACTGTCTTTCTTTCTTAAGTGATACCCCCGAGGTTTCTCATGAAAAAAGGGAGTATGAAGGAGGCAAAGGAATCCCTTGAGATGTTGAAGCACAGCTAGAGATGTTGGCAGGCATGATGGAAAATGAAGGCAAGAGGAAAAAGAAGAAACTGTCACACTCGCCCATTTTATTGCTTCCCATAGTGGCTCAAATTTTTCGCCAAGTGTTGGGATTAGACTCAATATCATTCTTTGGACAATTACTTCTGTAGTCAGCTAGATACACCTATAATGCCTTCTTCGTCGCTCCGCTCATTGCCGGATTTGTTAGATCTTGAGTTGCTAGACTCACTTATCCGAGTTAGAGCTTCTTCGGTAGACAAAGGACTCTAGTCTCGGCGTGTTTAGGCATGATTTTAGCACATGTACTTCTTCATTACTTTCTTTTTTTTTTTGTAGATCAATTTTATTAAAATAATTTACGCAAAAATAATACCTCAACCTAGTAATGCTTTCAAATGGAAAAAGATGCACATAACATGCACATGACTCATTTGTTAATATTTTTAAGGACTAAAATCTCATGTATATTTTATTGCTTTGAAAAAAACTTATCAAGTAACATTGATCTCTCTAGTATACACATTAATTCTCTTAATATAATATTCGTAATAAAATTTATTTACTTTGAAATATTTTTTGGTCGTGGAGGAAGAGTTAATGTAAGTTTAGTCTTTTCTCCTTTGGCTTGTGCTAAACTAGGTTCTTGAAATATGGGTTTTAAAAGTTAGTATTATCCAACTAACCATTATTAGCATTTGCTATGTTGTGAAATAGGAAATATCATGATATATAGTTTTAAATTTTGTGTGCTTCATATTGCATGTCACACATATGTAAGATACAATCTTGCAGGTGATTTCCATTATATTGAGTGAGATCAATCTTGGAAAGGCACCAAAGTGGATTTACCTTGCTTATAACTCCATGGTTCTATAGGGAAGTACTAGCACGAAAGCAGTAAATATGGCAGCATCTCACAACTTCCGTTATGGTTGGAGTTGGTCCTTTGCCATTAGTGGGTTTTTGGCTTTGCCACTTCTTGTACTGTCTTTCTTTCTTAGTGAGACCCCGAGGTTTCTCATAAAAAAAGGGCGTATGGAGGAGGCAAAAACATCCCTTGAGATGTTGAGGAAATGTGGAGCAGAAGCAGAGCTAGAGATGTTGGCAGGCATGATGGAAAATGAAGGCAAGAGGAAAAGGAAGAAACTGTCACACTCACCCATTTTACTGCTTAACATAGTGGCTCAAATTTTCTGGCAAGTGTTGGGATTAGACTCAATACCATTCTTTCGAACATTAATTCTGCAGTTAGCTAGATACACCTATAATGCCTCCTCGTCGCTCTGCTCATTGCCGGAGTTGTTCGAGCTTGAGTTGCTGGACTTAGTTATCCGAGTTAGAGCTTCTTCGCCAGACATAGGACTCTAGACTCGGCATGTTTACACATGATTTTAGCACATGTACTTCTTCAATTCTTTCTTGTTTATCTTTTCTTTATATAGATCAATTTTACTAAAATAGTTTATGCAAAAATAATACCTCACCCTAGTAGCGCTTTCAGATGGAAAAACATGCACATAACATGCACGTGACTCATTTTTTAATTTCTTTAAGGACTAAAACCTCATTTATTTTATTGTTATGAAAAAAAACTCATCAGGTAACAATAATCTCTCTAGTATGCCAAAAAATTCTCTTAATATGATATTCGGAATAAGATTTATTTAGTTTGAAATATATCTATGCTCCGGTCGTGGAGGATGAGTGAATGTAGGTTTAATTTTTTCTCCTTTGGCTTGTGGCAAATTATTTGCTGTATATATGAGTGTTCAATATTAGTATTATCTAACTAACAATTATTAGCATTTGGTATTTTGTGAAATAGGAAATATAAGAATATATTGTTTTAAATATTTTATGCTTCATATTGCATGTCATATTTAAACAAGTTACAATCTTGCAGGTGATTCCCCTTATATAGAGTGAGATCAATATTGGAAAGACACTAAATTGGATTTCCTTTGTTTATAACTCCATGGTGCTATGGGGAAGTACTAGCACGAAAGCACTAAACTTGGCAGCATCTCACAACTTCCGTTATGGTTGGAGATAGTCCTTTACTAGTAGTGGATTTTTGGCTTTGCTACATCTTGTATTGTCTTTCTTTCATAGTGAGACCCCGAGGTTTCTCACTAAGAAAGGGCGTATGGAGGAGGATAAAGCATCCCCTAAGATGTTGAGGAAATGTGGAAAAGAAGTAGAGTTGTAGATGTTGGCAGGCATGATGGAATATTAAGGCAAGAGGAAAAGGAAGAAACTATCACACTCGCCCATTTTACTGCTTAACATAGTGGCTCAAACTTACCAGCAAGTGTTGGGCTTCGACTCAATACTATTCCTTGGACAATTACATCTGCAGTCAGCTAGATACACCTATAATGCCTCCTTCATCGCTCCGCTCATTATCGGAGTTGTTCGAGCTTGAGTTGCTGGACTCACTTATCCGAGTTACAGCATCTTCGGCCGACGGAGGACACTAGCCTCGGCATGTTTGGGTAAGATTTTAGCACATGTACTTCTTCATTTATGTCTTATTTAGGTTTTCTTTATATAAATTAACTTCACAAAAATAATTTACGAAAAAGTAATACCTCACCCTAATAGTGCTTTCAAATGGAAAAAGATGCACATAACATGCACATGACTCGTTTGTTCACTTTTTAAAGGACTAAAATCTCATATATATTTTATTGTTGTGAAAAAAACTTGTCAAGTAACATTAATTTCTCTAGTATACATATAAGTTATCTTAATATAATATTCGTAATAAAATATATTTACTTTGAAATATATCCATGCCCTGGTCGTGGAGGATGAGTCAATGTACGTTTAATCTTTTCTCCTTTGGCATTTGCCAAATTAGTTGCTGGAAATATGAGTTTTCAAAGTTAGTATTATCCAACTAACCATTATTAGCATTTGTTATGTAGTGAAATAGGAAATATCAAGACATATAGTTTTATATTTTTTGTGCTTCATATTGCATGTCACACTTAAACAAATTATAATCTTGCAGGTGATTCCCATTATATTGAGTGAGATCAATGTTGGAAAGGCACCAAAGTGGATTTACCTTGCTTATAACTCCATGGTGCTATGGGAAAGTACTAGCACGAAAGCAGTAAATATGGCAGCATCTCCCAACTTCCGTTATGGTTGGAGATGGTCCTTTGCTAGTAGTGGGTTTTTTGGCTTTGCCACTTGTTATACAGTCTTTCTTTCTTAGTGAGACCCCGAGGTTTCTCATTAAGAAAGGGCTGAGGCAAAAGCATCCCTTGAGATGTCGAGGAAATTTGAAGCAGAAGCACAAGTGGAGATTTTGGCAGGCATGATGGAAAATGAAGGCAAGAGGAAAAGGAAGAAACTGTCACACTCGCCCATTTTATTGCTTAACATAGTGGCTCAATTTTTCCGCAAGGTGTTGGGATTAGACTCAATACCATTCTTTTGACCATTACTTCTACAGTTAGTTAGATACACCTATAATGCCTCCTTCGTCGCTCTACTCATTGCCGGAGTTGTTCGAGCTTGAGTTACTGGACTCACTTATTCGAGTTAGAGCTTCTTCGGCAAGCAGAGGACTCTAGTCTCGGCATGTTTAGGCATGATTTTAGCACATGTACTTCTTCATTTCTTTCTTATTTAGGTTTTCATTATTTGGATAAATTGTACTAAAATAATTTATGCAAAAATAATACCTCACCCCAGTAGTGCTTTCAGATGGAAAAAGATGCAGATAACATGCACATGACTCATTTGTTAACTTATTTAAGGACTAAAATCTCATATTTATTTTATTGTTATGAAAAAAGCTCATCAAGTAACATTAATCTCTCTAGTATGCCTAAAAATTCTCTTAGTATAATATTTGTAATAAGATTTATTTACTTTGATATATATATATGCCTCGGTCGCGGAGGATGAGTTAATGTAGGTTTAATTTTATCTCCTTTGGCTTGTGCCAAATAATTTTCTGTAAATATGATTGTTCAATGTTAGTATTATCTAACTATAGTAGCATTTTCTATGTTGTGAAATAGGAAATATCAGAATGTATAGTTTTAAATCTTTTGTGCTTCATATTGCATGTCACATTTAAACAAGTTACAATCTTGCAGGTGATTCCCATTATATTGAGTGAGATCAATATTGGAAAGAAACTAAGTTGGACTCCCCTTGTTTATCACTCCATGGTGCTATGGGGAAGTACTAGCACAAAAGCAGTTGTCACGACCCGGATTTCCCATCCTCGGGAGTTGTGATGACGCCTACTAATGTGAGCTAGGCAAGCCAATCCTTAAAGACTAATTGCTTCATTAACCGATTATTCCTTTTTAACAAACATAAAGCTATAACGTATGAACAGTGAATATTTAAATTAAGCGGAAGAAAATAATACAATCTCTAAAATCTGTATCTATTACAACTACTTAAGCCTTAATCACCCAAAACCTGGTGTCACAGTGTCACAGAAGATCTAAGAGTGCTAAATACAAAGTCTGAAAATAAAATATAGACTGTCTCAGAATCAAAGAGATGAAACAGCAAATGAAGGAAAGAGGAGACGCCAGGGCCTACGGACGCCTACAGGTCTACCTTGGATCTCCGCGTGGACTGAAGGTATCCACTCAATCTACGGTCCAAAGTCTACAATACTGGGATCTGCACAAAAGAGAGCAGAGTGTAGTATCAGCACAACCGACCCCATGTGCTGGTAAGTGCCTAGCCTAACCTCGGCGAAGTAGTGACAAGGCTAGGACCAGACTATCAAATAAACCTGTGCAGATATATAATATACAGCGGAAAGTAAAACAGAAATAAACAGGTAAAGATGGGAGGGGGGAAAACATGCTTCGGGAAAATAACGGGTAAAAGAAAATATCAATAGAATTTTTAAGGAACCAAAATCCAACTACTAACAAGGATAAGGAAAAACAAGGGCAGAATTCACTTTCGTTTCACATCTCGTAGCAGGCGTGCAACCCGCTAACATTTCATATATCTCGTGGCAGGCGTGCCACTCGCTTCCATTTCATAAATCTCGTGGCAGGCGCGCCACCCGCTCCCATTTCATTTATCTCTTGGCAGGCGTGCCACCCGCTCCCATTTCATATATCTCGTGGCAGGCGTGCCACCCGCTCCCATTTCATTTATCTTGTGGCAGGCGTGCCACCCGCTCCCATTTCACATATCTCGTGGCAGGCGTGCCACCCGATCCCAGTTACAATTCAACAACAACCACAAAGAATACTAGCAAGGGAATAAAGCAATATAACAATATCCCGGCAAGGGATCAAGAACAATATATCAACATCCCGGCAAGGGAACAAGAATATCAAAACAAACGTCCCGGCAAGGAACAATGATGATAGTAACATGTGAGGCACAATAAACCACAATGGAGTTGTAACAATTATAATACAAGTCTCACGGGCATGCTTGACACCGACGTATAGATACTCGTCACCATGCATATACGTCGTACTCCACAATTAACACGTAGCATGTCACGACCCTAAATCCCAACCCGGTCGTGATGGCGCCTCTCGTGAAGACAAGGCCAGCCGACACACCTCCAATTCACTTTAACAACTAAAACAATAACTACTAAGTCTTTAATCAGAAATAAAATCCCCAAATGAGCATTTAACAGTATAATTTACGGAAATAGAAACCAACACAGTCCAACATCGGGGTGTCACTAGTCATGAGCATCTACTAAGTTCCGAATACAAAAAGAGTCTAACATGTACTAGATACAGTCTAATGAAATCGAGAGGGAGAAAAGCAGTGTTGCGAACGTCGGGCAGCTACCTTGCTAAACTCCGATGATTCTGCCTCTGAGCAACCAATACCCGCTACCGGATTCAAAAATACCCGAATCTGCACACAAGGTGCAGGGGGTAAAGTGAGTACTTCCAACTCAGTGAGTAATAAAAATAAATAAAGACTGAGTAATATAAAGCCACGTAAAGCAAAATATTCAGCTAATAGAGGCATAACAAATCAGTAAATATAATTAAGCAGTGAAACCTCATAACCATCTTCTAAACAGTTAGACAATATAAAAGAAAACAACTAAAAAGTAAACATATAATAACTGCCCCTCGGGTACCGTAACAACAGAATCAGCCCCTCGGGCAATGTCACTGAACAATACCAGCCCCTCGGGCTATATCTCATATCACAATGGGTACCCGCGCTCACTGGGGTGAACAGACTCCGGGAGGGGCCCCTTACGGCCCAAATGCAATATCAAGCCATCTCGTGGCATCATAAACAGGCTCTCGGCCTCATATCAATCACAAGCCACCTCGTGGCGTACAATCTCAGGCCCTCGGCCTCATTATCATAATCACAAGCCACCTCGTGGCGTACAATCTCAGGCCCTCGGCCTCATTATCATAATCAATATATCACTGCTGTGGTGTGCAGCCCGACCGAAAAGTATCCTCACAATACAGGCCCTCGGCCTTACTCAGTCAGAATCTCATAAGCCCCTCGGACCACAGTAAAATATGAAGCTCAGCTCAAATACCTTTGAAAATATCATTTAATGTGTTTAAAATAGAATAATACATATGGGTCTTTAAAATAGTAAAATATAGTATGACTGAGCACCAGTATGAAATCAATTAGTGAAGAAAATATCATTTAAAAATCCCCTAAGGGTTCAAACAGCTGGCACGATGCCCACATATTGCATTTAGCCCAAAATATAATAATATTAAACAATTAACTATCAAATACGCGGTAAAATAATCATTCGGGATGGACTAAGTCACAATCCCCAGCGGTGCTCTACCCCACGCTCGTCATCTAGCGTGTAAGTCACCTCAACATAGCCGCACGCTGTGAAATTTCGGGGTTTCATACCCTCAGGACAGCATTTAATATCATTACTCACCTCGAACTAGCCCGAAAAGCTACTCTGCAACACACTTGCCTCTCGAATCAACTTCCGAGTGCTCCAAATCTACCAAGTTCAGATTCTTTTTATCATCAAATTATGCTAAACGAATGAATTCCAATTGAAAAATATCGAATTTAGGCACAAAACCCGAAATCAGTCAAAACCCGTCCCCCGGGCCCGCGTCCCAAAACTGGACAAACTTATACCAAAATGTTCTTCATCATCTCACGAGTCCGTACAAATAAAGAACTCGAAAATCGGAGTTCGTTTGACCCCTCAAATCATCCCTAGAAGGTCTCATAATCTCAAGCCATAACTCCACCTTTTTCTACTGATTTTCATGAATTAAACACTAATATTTTTTTCCTTAATCACAAATAATCGAGTTTTAGGGTCAAAAATCCTTACCTCAATGAAGAACCATGATTTCCTCTCTTCAAAATCGCCTCAAGGCTCTTTTCCCGTTCAAAAATAGTGTAAAAAGGGTTCCAAGTCGCAGAATAGCATTTTTAAAAACATTCTGCCCAGGCCTTAAAATCCTTCTTCGCGTACGCGGTCAACGCCTCGCGTTCGCGAAGCACAAATAAACTTTGACCAAAATTTCCTCTTCGCGATCGCGACCTGTCTATCGCGAACGCGATGAATAAAATGCCCTAAATCTCAGCTGACCAATTTCCTCTACGCGAACGCGTAGCTTCCCTCGCGAACGCGATGCACAATCAACCAGCCCTTCGCGAACGCGGAGCCTTCCTCGCGAACGCGAAGGCTAAATTTCCAACTTCCTATTTTCCGCAGGTTCTAACTTCATGGAATGGCCCGATTGACCACCCGAAACTCACCCGAGGCCCCCGGGACCTCAACTAAAGGCATAACAATATCCCATACCCTTATTCAAACCTGTACCAATCTTCACAACACCCCAAACAACATAAAAACCACCGAAACACATCGAATTCAAGCCTAAGGTTCTAAAATCTGCCGCATTCCACTTTTGATCAAAAGTCTAACCAAACCACGTCCGAATGACCTGAAATTTTGCACACACATCCAAAATGACATAACGAAGCTACTGCAACTTTCGAAATTCCATTCCGACCCCTATATCAAAATCTCACCTATCAACCGGAAAACGCCAAAAACTAACTTTCACCAATTCAAGCCTAATTCTACACCGGACATCACAAAATTATTCCGGACACACTCGTAAGTCCCAAATCACCTAACGAAGTTATCCGAGCCATAAAATCCGCATGGTCATTTACCAATAAGTCAAGACTTGGTCAAACCTTTCAATTTCAAGCTTCAAACTGAGAATTGTTCTTCCAAATTCATTCTGATTACCCTGAAAATCAAAATCAACGATTTACATAAGTCATAATACATTACACGGGGCAAGTCATGCCCGAGAACTGGCGAGCAAAGTGCAAAAGCTCAAAACGACCGGTCGGGTCGTTACATCCTCCCCCACTTAAACATACGTTCGTCCTCGAACGTGCCCAGAGTTGTTCCAAAAGCCAACCAATCGCCGAATAACCTTACCACGCATATACCCGAGGGTGATCCCACGTCACCCTATCTCATATAGGTCCGATAACACATTGTAACTGAAATTTCACAATCCAATGTAACCCATAAACCATAGAACCACATTTCCACTTCTGAAATCATCAATACTATCAGAATCTCACATTTATACTGTGAATAAGTCCGAACAAGCTGTAACAAACCATATCTGTAACCTCAGGTGCAATTACATGATGTACCACATAACTCAAACTCTGGTAGTGATAACTTCTAATCACAGCAGCTACACACAACAACCGAATATCGATAGAAAACTTCTTATCAACTAAAGTCTCATTCCATCACTTCCATATACTGCCAATGATAAATGAAACACGCAATAAGCCATATCCATTTCTCAGATCAACCATTCATGAAGCTACTTATCCGTTGGCAAAGACCATAGCAACTTCTGAGCCAAACCCCGATATTATCCTTCCAACATGCTGAAATCGAATCAGTTTGTACTCATTTCAGATCCCGACGATCTCATCTAATCCAACACCACTACTCTAGTGATATGACACATCAATACAATCTAAAGCCACAACTCGTGTATTCCGTGCACCAATAGAAAACAATCTGAATGTACTCCAATCATAAAGACAACTCGAACGAAAGGGCTGTACCACCAACTCACCAGTACCGCCACAACAAAATGCTGAGAACCCATCACACGTCGTAGAAACAAAATACGCGAATCTAACCCGAAGGGTCATACCTCCACATAACTTCTCTGCAATGCGCGACCCTATCCAAACACTGGTCCGCATGAAATACCTCAAGTCACTATGCTCGAAATCGACAACCACGCGCAATTTGATGTCTGGAACCAAAGCAAATCATCATACACACGGTGAAGCAAATAACATACACCACACAAATCCGAACATAACCGATACGCCATTCACCGAGCAACACCCAATTACTCTCCCTACTCGACTTCCACTATGAAACCCCAATAGAACCGCACCATATGTGCCTATAACCAACAAATTATAATGCCTCGTAACACAGAAAGATAACTCATATATCTCCCCAGATTACTGATAAGCTCAATAACAATCGAATCAACACATCCCTCAACATTACAACTCGGAGCCAACCAAGCCGACTGAAGTTAGAACACACATCCACATTGGCCTGCCCACAAAGGAAACACTGAAGCTGCTCCTTCAACTCTTTTAACTCTACTGGTGTCATACGATACGGTGCCCGGCACCGAATCAATACCAAAATCGACAACCCAGTCCGGCGACATGCCTGGTAGCAGGAAACACATCCGGAAGAATCCCTCATCACCGAACTGAATCAATGGTAGGAGTCTCTGCACTGACATCCATCCCGAAAACCCAAGTAAGAAAAATAGTCCTTCCCAGCCATCCGCTGAATCTTCGAAATATAAAACCACCCTACTAGACCATAATCCGTCGAACTTCGCCACTCAGTCCGTGGCATTCTCGGCATAGCCAACATCGTCGCCTTAGCGCAATAGCTCAGAATGACACAACACTGCGACAACCAGTCTATACCCAATATCCCTCAAATCCTAACTTACCAAGCAGCAAATGATCCACTCGGGTCTCCAGACCCCGATAGTCACTACATAGTGCCAATACACGCGACCCACAACCATAACATAACCTGTTTATGAGAACTCTCAGTCTCCAACTCCATTTAGCACACGAATCACCATACCCGATCCCAATTCCACCATCCGAAGGTACTTCTATAATTCTTCTGTGCCACTAAGCAAACTCGAATATCAGCATTCGATCCAACGAGAAAGTGCCGCAATACTACCGAAGTACCATCAACTTAATCACATTGCCTTTTTCTGAAAACATATACCCTCGTCAAACCACCCCAATTAGCAATACCATTCCCTTAATCATCTGAAGATCATTTCCCTAATCATCTGAAGCTCTTTTCACTAGTTGTCTGAAGCTCATTTCTCTAATTATCTGAATCTGCCCGCTGTCTAAGAGTTTTATGACCTTCCTTTCAGAACTGAACTGTATCCTTACACACACAAATCTCAATCCTCCACCACATACCACATATACCATACCATCCTAGGATAAACATGAGGACTTCAAATCCCTTCCGAGCCACAAATAGTTACATACACAACTAGCCAAGAACTTTCCATTGATCTCATCTAGAAGACAATCACTACACCCCCATGCTCCTCACGCTCGTAGAAAATACGCATCCCTAACCGTGGTTGAAACCGTCGAGAACTCTCCGAATTCCATTTGCACAAACTGAACCATCATGACTGACTCCTTCTAACTCAACCAAGATACACAAGCCGTCAAAACCTAAGAGCATTGCCGCGAAACACCTATAAGAACTCATTACTTCCTAAGCACCCAAAGAACTAATCATTTCCTTACCATGCCGATCCGGCCTACTACCAAGCTATCCCGTCTATCCAAGTTCCTTCTGATTTACCTTTAACTTGATACTCCTTCTTGCTATAACACCACAGTTCCTCAACCCAGACTCACCATACGAGACCCAAGCATAAAACCACGCCGTCCAAGGCTCATAAGCCGCTGGATACTCTCTTAGATATTCCAAAGCACCACGTTCAAAATACCTACCCCGAAGAGACTTCTTGCGAATCTGGAACCATTACCTTCCTAATACCGATATAAGAATCCCCTAATTGATATTGAAATGTCACAAGTCTTGACACCCTCCAATGCAAACCTCAGTTTCTAGCCAAATTATACACCTAAAAATCTCCAATTATTACATGAAAAACCTTGAACGCATTAGAACTATTCTCTAGAGTCATCCACTCTACTCACGCTTCAATTAACCTGATCAAATGAACCGAACAACCTGTGCATCATTAGCACTCTGACACTGCAGAATGTAACCTCATCCCAATACAACCAAGCAACTTCCTGCTCTATGCACCGAGCATTCCTTACCAACAACAACTCAAGTCATTCCTCGATTCTCATACACCCATAAAGCATAACATAACCTTTATTGAAATTTCCTTTACTCGAGCCATAACTGATTCACAAATACGCCTCGAACTGGAACCATCATAGCACATAACCGTGCAATCAACTATTCAATAGCAGACTCCCCCACTTGGCTCGAAGCCATAGATCAAAATGCACATTAACTCATAATGAATATACTCTATTACTGCCATAATTCCGTAGTGAGTTTAAACTCAATCCTTCATAAGCTCGTGAAACACAGACCATTTGGTACTTTAAATCTTCTGCAAATCTCGCATTCACCCTCGTAACAGTCTAGCCCACACCCTTTAGTGATCAAAATTCAATTGCAACACACATATTCACTGGTAAAGGAGATCTTCTAACAACAACATAAGGATCGCACAACTTAAGAACACTCCGCAGGAGATAACCCACCTGCTTTGCCTCCAACTAACATTTCTGTATACCTTCCACCGTCATAAACATTATGCAGGCACTTAATCTTCCTGAGTCTGAACTCACACCACGACATGAAATTTACTTCACTCCAAACTAGGAAACATGAATAGATTCTTCACACGCCCATAACTCGGGGCTACACCTCGAATCAAGATGGAAATCAAGCACCTAATAGTTCTTCTATCCTCCAGCAGACCCTTCTCATCGCTTCCAAATCATACGAATACATCTCGCAGTCACATCACACTCATCACGTAACTATCTAGTCATTACTTCCCTTAATAGAGACACAACAGCACATATAGATCCAAAAATGCGTGCTCACGCAATCAACAGCTCAGGGCTCAAGCTATAGGTAAAAATGCGGCCTCAAGTCTTCCAGACTGGCCCAACATCAACACATAGAGGTCACATCTCGCCCCTCGATCAGGGAATCACAAGCCATCGATGCACATCTAATACTGAGCGCTCGTTCGCGCATACGAATGCGTGGAAGGAATTCAAAGGGTTATATTTCAAGCAGAATCAAGGATGCACGATAAGAATTTCAAGAATGTGAAGTTTTTCCTAAAGATTCTGCAGCCTCTCGAGGATAAATACAAACGTCTCCGTACCAATCTACGAGACTCTACTAAACCTGCTCATGACTCATGAGACCTATGTAACATAGGCTCTGATACCAACTTGTCACGACCCTAAATCCCAACCCGGTCGTGACGGCGCCTCTCGTGAAGACGAGGCCAGCCGACACACCTCCAATTCACTTTAACAACTAAAATAATAACAACTAAGTCTTTAATCAGAAATAAAATCCCCAAATGAGCATTTAACTGTATAATTTGCGGAAATAGAAACAAACACAGTCCGACATCGGGGTGTCACTAGTCATAAGCATCTACTAAAGTCCAAATACAACAAGAGTCTAACATGTACTAGATACAGTCTAATGAAATCGAGAGGGAGAAAAGCAGTGCTTCGAACATTGGGAAACTACCTTGCTAAACTCCGATGACTCTGCCTCTAAGCAATCAATGCCCATTACCGGGTTAAGAAATACATGAATCTGCACACAAGGTGCAGGGAGTAAAGTGAGTACTTCCAACTCAGTGAGTAATAAAAATAAATGAAGACTGAGTAATATAAAGCCACGTAAAGCACAACATTCAGCTAATAGAGGCATAACAAATCAGTAAATATAATTAAGCAGTGAAACCTCATAACCATCTTCTAAACAGTTAAACAATATACAAGAAAACAACTAAAAAGTAAACACATAATAACTGCCCCTCGGGCACAGTAACAACAGAATCAGCCCCTTAGGCAATGTCACAGAACAATACCAGCCTCTCGGGCTATATCTCATATCACAATGGGTACCCGCGCTCAATAGGGTGTACAGACTCCGGGAGGGGACCCTTACGGCCCAAGCACAATATCAAGCCATCTCGTGGCATCATAAACAGGCTCTCGGCCTCATATCAATCACAAGCCACCTCGTGGCGTACAATCTCAGGCCCTCGGCCTCATTATCATAATCACAAGCCACCTCGTGGCGTACAATCTAAGGCCCTCGGCCTCATTATCATAATCAGTATATCACTACTGCGGCGTGCAGCCCCACCCAAAAGTATCCTCACAATACAGGCCCTCGGCCTTACTCAGTCAGAATCTAAGCCCCCCGGGCCACAGTAAAATATGAAGCTCGGCTCAAATACCTTTGAAAATATCATTTAATGTGTTTAAAACAGAATAATACAGCTGAGTCTTTAAAATAGTAAAATATAGTATGACTGAGCAACAGTATGAAATCAATCAGTGAGGAAAATATCATTTAAAAATCCCCTAAGGGTTCAAACAGCCGGCACGAAGCCCACATATTGCATTTAGCCCAAAATATAATAATATCAAACAATTAACTATCAAATACGCAGTAAAATAATCATTCGGGATGGAGTAAGTCACAATCCCTAGCGGTGCTCAACCCCACGCTCGTCATCTAGCGTGTAAGTCACCTCAACATAGCCGTACGCTGTGAAATTTCGGGGTTTTATACCCTCAGGACAACATTTAAAGTCATTACTCACCTCGAACTAGCCCGAAAAGCTACTTTGCAACACGCTTGCCTCTCGAATCAACTTCCGAGTGCTCCAAATCTACCAAGTTCAGATTTTTTTATCATCAAATTATGCTAAACGAATGAATTCCAATTGAAAAATATCGAATTTAGGCACAAAACCCGAAATCAATCAAAAACCGTCCCCCTGGCCCACATCTCGAAATTGGACAAACTTTATACCAAAATGTTCTTTATCATCTCCCGAGTCCGTACATATAAAGAACTTAAAAATCGGAGTTCGTTTGACCCCTCAAATCATCCCTAAAAGGTCTCATAATCTCAAGCCCTAACTCCACCTTTTTCTACTGATTTTCATGAATTAAACACTGATATTTTGTTCCTTAATCACAAATAATCAAGTTTTAGGGTCCAAAATCCTTACCTCAATGAAGAACCATGATTTTCTCTCTTCAAAATCGCCTCAAGGCTCTTTTCCCGTTCGAAAATGGTGTAAAAAGGGTTCCAAGTCGCGGAATAGCATTTTTAAAAACATTCTGCCCAGGCCTTAAAATCCTTCTTCGCGAACGCGGTCAACGCCTCGCGTTCGCGAAGCACAAATCAACTTTGACCAAAATTTCCTCTTCGCGATTGCGACCTGTCCATCGCGAACGCGATGAATAAAATGCCCTAAAGCTCAGCTGACCAATTTCCTCTATGCGAACGCATAGCTTCCCTAGCGAACGCGATGCACAATCAACCAGCCCTTCGCGAACGCGGAGCCTTCCTCGCGAACGCGAAGGCTAAATTTCCAACTTCCTATTTTTTGTAGGTTCTAACTTCACGGAATGGCCCGATTGACCACCCGAAACTCACCCGAGTCCCCCGGGACCTCAACCAAAGGCACAATCATATCCCATACCCTTATTCAAACCTGTACCTGTCACACCTCCCTATTTTTTACACCTGAGAGGGTGTAAAGGAGTTTTTCCAATTAAAGGACAGTCGGAACGGGATTTATTATTAATATTCAGAGTCGCCACTTGGGAGATTAATGGTGTCCCAAGTCACCAGTTGAATCCCGATCCGAGGAAATTATGACTCTGTTAACAGTCCGCGAACCAGAACTCCGAGTAAGGAATTCTGTTAACCCGGGAGAAGGTATTAGGCATTCCCGGGTTCCGTGGTTTTAGCACGGTCGCTCAACTGTTGTATTTGCTTTTATCTGATTTTAAAACATATTCCAACCTATGTGCCATTTATTTTAACCGCTTTTATTTTATGTCTTTTTAATAAGAATTGCAACGTTGTGAAAATGTATCTCGAACCACGTCACACCAATGCACCCGTGGCTTTTGACGCATTTCGACTCCGTTGAGATTTAGATTTGGGTCACATAAATGTGCACCCGCATTCAGGAAGGTAATGTTATTAAAATGCGTGCCTAAAGCAGCTACGCTTTTATTATCTTTGGGGAAAACCGTGAAATTCGCTAAACGGTTCACCCGAATTCTAAGTATTTTAACATGAGCAATTAATGGAGGCCCCCGCAATTTATGTATCTTGTTTGGCGGGGCGCACTTCATTTATTTTAAAAGGATATCCTAAAAGGTCTTATGATTCTTCTATCTGTGGTTATTTCTACAATTCAAATTAACTCCACTAATGCTTGGCATAGCAGTCCATTACCCATGTTTCAATTACCAAAACCTATGGCGGATTGGATTCATATTGTATTGGGCCGCCCATCAGTCCAAACAGAAGGAGAGATTAAGCAGCCTTGATCACGAGGGCCGTTCAAGCACTCAGGCCCAATGCCAGCCCCAATGAGGAAGGAGCTAACGCTGGACGGGGCTGTCTATTAGCAGAAATTGAAGCCAAGCGATTCAGAAATAGGCTATCAAGCCTTAATCCATTAGCAAGCATTAACCAAAACTGAACCTCAATTAAAAAAGAACACTGCAACATTTGTTTCAAATTGTTCAAATTACATCAAATACTTACTGCAAAATTTTTTTAGAAACAGTATGATTGATAGGGAGGTATCAATTCAAAGTAAACAAACTGGAAACCATAATTTTGATAACACAAGGCATACTAATCATTTTCAGATTGATTTAAGCTAACATTACTAAAACTGAACCACTGGAATTATTACTTGAGGAAGTGTTATCGTGCCTGGACTTCGTATAAACAGGGATCTATCTTTTGACCCTTTTTTTTACTCAGTTTCCGATCCTAAACTACAGCGATCACAGAAATCCAACTACACTTCATTGAGACTACTAGTTTAGCAAGAAGGAACATCAGATTCAAAGTTTAGCAATCTAATATCGTCCACAGTCCAAGTTATACAATCCAATTTTCAGTCCAGTTGTACAATGTAAACACAAATCTAAAGTAAGCCTAAACAAGGGCAAATCACTTAGTATCTATTCTAGTATGACAACTTGAACACACACATCTCAAGAGGTAAACTGGTGAGCCTTTCATTTCAGTATTTCAACTCAAAAGATACATCAAATCAATCTCGAGAATGTGTACCTGGAAATAAGAAATGTAAGAAGAAGAAGGGAGGATCAGCGGAGCTCAGAGAATCAGCAAAGGTAATCCAACAGTAACACAGCAATCAACACAGCCAATTTTTCAGCCCAGAAGTGACTCAGTAATTCCAGAAATATTTTAAACCAAATGAAACTGATGTATCAACCCCAAAACAGCATCCAAATACCCAGAAATGAACACAGGAAAGCAAAACACTCAAACTAAGATCACAGTTGACTCGAATCTCCCAAATCCACTGCCTAGATGACTCAAACTGTCTTCAATCCTCAAATATTGAACAAAACACAAGGAAATTCAAGTAGCTTTCATCCTATATGAGCTAGAGAATCGAATTCAATGATCGAATCTGAAAATGACCTAAGTAACACTAATGTAACAGTAATTCTTTTTGGAATTTTTCTATTAGATTTCTATTATTTTTGGATTTTTGAAGGTTTGAATTTCAAATCAGATCTGAAATTGGAGAGGAAATTTTAGGGGGATTTTTTGGAGCTGAAAAAACCTCCTCTTCAAGGCAGAATACACTGCCTTTTATAGGCAGAGTTTCAGGAATATTTCCGATTTGCAGTTGCCTTTTGGTCCCTCTTTATTTACTCATTTAGTCCCCTACTTATTGACTTGTGTCTCAAGGTACTACATTAAGGTCCTAAAATTCTGATTGGAACCCCATCTAGAATGTTCTAGGGGTTTCCAAATAAGTTAAAT
>NW_017670549.1:174415-184576 GCF_001879085.1 Nicotiana attenuata
AAACTGATATTGATCGTATGTTCCCATAGGGAACGAACAAACAAAATCAATTTGCGCCAAGAACATTCACAGAATCTTGATTTTTAAGAAAAATTAGGGTTTGGATTCCGATTTGGTATTCAGAAGATTTGGCTAAGGTTTGAGAGAAAAAGGGTTGGTATTTGGAATGAGAGGAGGCTGGGGAATTTAGGGTGTAAATTTTGGGATTTTTGGGTAAGTTAGGGTTTTGACCGCCTCTCTTTGATTCCAGATTCGAGAGGTTTGGCGAGGATTCGAAGAAAATTAATTGGATATTTGGAAAGAGGAGGTGAAGGGGAGTCTAAGGTGTAAAATGGGGTTGATTGGATAATCGCCGTCGGCGGAGACGATTTCCGGCCGGCGGCAGACGGCGGAGAACGGAGGTGGAGTGGTGGTGTATACAGGGGGGGTGAGAGAGATGACCGGATAGGGGGGTGGGGTGGGGTTTGGACATATATATACTTAGTAACCTAGGCTTCAGGACCGTTAGATTAAAAAACCTCGACGGTCCTGATTGAAAGTTACTAAACGACGTCGTTTAGAGGGGGGCGGTCCTGGATCGGGTTAATGGTGTGGGTTTTGGGCTACCAGGCGGATCTGGGGGGGGGGGGCTTTGATTTGGGCTAGGCCAATTTTGGCCCAATTTTGGCTTCTTATCAAGCCCCACTTTCTTTTATTTTAATTGTTCCTTTTTCATTTTTGTTTTGCTTTCATTTTGTATTTTATATTTTCTGATTTTATAAAATGCTAAAACACAACAAAGACCTAATTAAACTATTTAATTCCTAAAATTATTCAAAACTCTATTTAAAGATAAATGCAACAATTAACAATTAAAAGTGCAAAGAAACTATTTTTTGCAATTTTCTTTAAATTTTGTTCTAAAACTAATTAATACCTAATTAATACTAAAATTGTGAAATTAAATCCCTAAATGCAAGTGCATATTTTGTATTTTCATATGAATAAAAATGCAACCAATTAACACAAAAATTTAACAAATAATTCACAAAAAATTGTGAAATAATAAAGAAATCAATTATTTGAAGCTTTTGGAATTAATTTGCTTAGGGAAAAAATCACGTGCTCACAGTACCAATCTTCAAAACACCTCAAACAACATCAAAACCACCGAAACACATCGAATTCAAGCCTAAGGTTCTAAAATCTGCCACATTCCACTTTTGATCAAAAGTCCAACCAAACCACGTCCGAATGACCTGAAATTTTGCACCCACATACAAAATGACATAACAAAGCTACTGCAACTTCCGGAATTCCATTCCGACCTCTATATCAAAATCTCACCTATCAACCAAAAAACGCCAAAAACTAACTTTCACCAATTGAAGCCTAATTCTGCACTAGACATTACAAAAATATTCCGGACACACTCCTAAGTCCTAAATCACCTAACAAAGCTATCCGAGCCATAAATTCCGCATTCCGAGGTCGTTTACCAATAATTCAAGACTTGGTCAAACCTTTCAATTTCAAGCTTCAAACTGAGAACTGTTCTTCCAAATTCATTCTGATTACCCTAAAAATCAAAACCAACGATTTCCATAAGTCATAATACATTACACGGGGCAAGTCATGCCCGAGAACTGGAGAGCAAAGTGCAAAAGCTCAAAACAACCGGTCGGGTCGTTACATAGCAAATAAGACACGACTCCTAATCCTCAAGTTAAGGTTAGACCAAACACTTACCTCGATGCCACGAACACAATTCACGTCTCAATTATAGCTTTACCCCTCGATTCCACCACCAATTCACTCGTATCTAGTCATAAGTTACTTAATTACATCAATAAAAGCTAAATGAAACAATTTGAATGCATAAAAATGAACTTTCCAAAGCTTTACCCAAAAAGTCAAAAATCGCCCCCGGGCCCACATAGTCAAAACCCGAGGTTTGAACCAAAACCCGATTACCCATTCCCCCACGAACCCAAATATATAATTTATTTTGAAATCGGACCTCAAATCGAGGTCCAAATCCCCAATTTTTGAAAAACCTAGGTTCTACCCAAAACACCCAATTTCCCCCTTGAAAATCATTGATTTGAAGTTAAAATAATGTTAAAAGATGTTAAGGATTGAAGAAAATTAGTTAAAAACGACTTACAATTGATTTGGAAGAGAAGAAACCTTTGAAAAATTGCCTTAGTGTGTATATGTTTTGAGAGGATATGAAAATGGGTTAAAAATTCGTCTAAGTATAAAAGTTGCAGGTCTCAGATGTGGGAATTGCGAACAGGGGTTTGCAATTGCGAAACCCGACCTTTGCTAGCTTGGGAATTGCGAAACAGGGCTCGCATTTGCGAACCCTTCAGGAAAACTGGACTTCAAGCATTACCAGCGGACATCGCATTTGCGATGGATTTCCTCGCATTTGCGAGAAGGAGCTGGCCTGGGCTTCCTTCGCAATTGCGACTAGCCACTCGCATTTTCGATATCGCATTTGCGAGCCAGGCTTCGCAAATGCGAAGCCTGCAGGCCTGCTATGCACAGCTCAAATTCTGCAATTTTTCTAAGTCCGAAATGCACCCCGTGGCCTATCCAAAACTCACTCGAGCCCTTGGGGCTCCAACCCAAACATGCACACCACCTCAAAAACATCCTATGGACTTACTAATGTGCTCAAATCACCAAAATAACATCATGAACATCGAATTAAACCTCAAGATCAATGAAATTTCTCAAAACTTCTTAAACATCAAATTTTGCATTTAAGGTCCGAATCACGTCAAATGGATTCTGTTTCTTACCAAACTTTACCGACAACACATATAAATCATATTGAACCTGTACCGGGCTCCGGAACCATAATACGGGCCCGATACCTCAGGTTTCACATAACATTTCACTTTTAAAAACCATTATATTTTTCAGAAAACAATTTCTTTCAAAAATTCATTTCTCGGGCTTGGGACCTCGGAATTCGATTCCGGGCATACGCCCAAGTCCCATATTTTCCTACGGACCCTCCAGGACCGTCACATCATGAGTCCGGGTCCGTTTGCCCAAAACATTGACCGAAGTCAAATTAATTCATTTTATAGTCAAAATTTATCATTTTTCACAGATTTTCACATATAGGCTTTCTGACTACGCGCCCGGACTGCGCACGCAAATCGAAGTGATTCTAAAAAAGGTTTCTAAGGTCTCGAAATGCAGAATTTATTTTAAATACAAGTGATGACCTTTTGGGCCATCACATTCTCCACCTCTAAAACAACTGTTCGTCCTCGAACGGACATAAGAAGGAAGTACCTGAGTCGGGGAAAAGATGGGGATAACGGCTCTGCATATCGGACTCGGACTCCCAGGTCGATGCCTCCGCAGGCTGACCTCTCCACTGAACACGGACAGAAGGAAAACTCTTCGATCTTATCTGACGAACCTGCCGGTGTAGAATAGCTACCGGCTCCTCCTCATAAGACAAGTCCTTGTCCAACTGGACAGTGCTGAAATCTAACACGTGGGATGGATCGCTGTGATACTTCCGAAGCATGGACACATGAAACACTGGATGCACGGCTGATAAGCTCGGCGGCAACGCAAGTCTATAAGCCACCTCTCCTACTCGATCAAGAATCTCAAACGGGCCAATGAACCTAGGGATAAGCTTGCCCTTCTTCCCAAATCTCATCCCGCCCTTCATAGGCGACACTCGAAGCAATACCCGCTCACCGACCATGAATTCCAAATCACGAACCTTGCGGTCGGCATAGTTCTTTTGCTTGGACTGAGCTGCACGAAGCCTATCCTGAAAAATCCTGACCTTGTCCAAGGCATCCAGAACCAGATCCGTACCCAACAACTGAGCCTCTCCAAGCTCAAACCATCCAACCGGCGACCGACACCGCCTACCATACAAGGCCTCATAAGGAGCCATCTGGATACTCGAGTGGTAGCTATTGTTGTAGGCAAACTCCGCTAAAGGCAAAACTGATCCCAGGAGCCTCCGAAGTCAATGACACATGCTCGAAGCATATCCTCAAAAATCTGAATAGTCCGCTCGGACTGCCGGTCCGTCTGAGGATGAAATGCTATGCTCAACTCATCCTGTGTGCCTAACTCTCGCTGAACTGCTTTCCAGAAATGTGAGGTAAACTGCGTACCTCTGTTCGAAATGATAGACATAGGCACACCATGAAGACGAACAATCTCCCAGATATAGATCTTATCTAGCCTCTCGGATGAATAGGAGACTGCCACATGAATGAAATGCGCTGACTTGGTCAGCCTATCAACAATGACCCACACTGCATCGAACTTCTTCTGAGTCCGTGGGAGTCCAGTAACGAAGTCCATAGTAATGCGCTCCCACTTCCACTCAGGGATCTTAATCTTCTAGAACAAACAACCAGGCCTCTGATGCTCGTATTTAACTTACTGACAATTCAAACACCGAGCCACATATGCAACGATATTCTTCTTCATTCTCATCCACCAATAATGCTGCCGCAAATCCTGATACATCTTTGCGGCGCCCGGATGAATAGAGTACCGGGAACTGTGGGCCTCCTCTAAAATCAACTCTCGAAGACCATCCACATTAGGCACACAAACTTGACCCTGCAATCTCAAAACTCCATCATCTCCTAAGGTAACCTGCTTAGCACCTCCGTGCTGCACCTTGTCTCTAAGGACACACAAATGGGGATCATCATACTGCCGATCTCGGAGATGCTCCAATAATTAAGAACGAGCGACTGTGCAAGCTAACACACGGCTGGGCTCAGAAACAACCAACCTCACGAACTGATTGGCCAAAGCCTGAACATCCAAAGCAAACGGTCTCTCACTGGCCGGAATATAAGCAAGGCTGCCCATACTGGCTGACTTCCTACTCAGGGCATCGGCCACCACATTGGCCTTTCCCGGATGATATAAGATGGTGATATCATAGTCTTTCAACAGCTCCAACCATCTGTTGATACTCAATTTTTTCCTATGTATTTTATATACTCAAGATGTTCTCAAAATAGTATGTACATGCATATATAAGCATGCCCAAGAGTTTTGGTATCTTTCCCTTATTTTAAAGGTTTTTAAAATTAATTTGTTGTCTATTTTAATAGTACAAAATTCAATAATTATTTTCGGACTATCATTTTTTGATGAATAATTTATTTTTATTTCATATTTACACCAAGATAATTAATGTGATTTTTTGCACATTTTTATAAAATTTATTTGGTATTTAAAAGGCTAAATTGCTATAATTGCAATTATAGCCTATTTTCCGATTAACAGTATTTTGCAATAACAAAATTGCTCCCAGTACTTTTAATTAATATTTATATGATTATTAATCAATTTAGTGCTTTTAACTGGTTTTGGAAATTATTTTAACTATTTTTAAAATAAAAAGGGAAGAAATGGCTGTTTAACATTTAGCCTCGTCCATTTCAATTATAACCCCTTGAAATTTCAATTTTAACCACAATTGAGCCCAATCGCAACCAGCAGAAATTTTAAACTGACCCAATCCATAAAAAACCGACCGGATCCCCCCTTTTAAATCTCAGCCGTTGATCTAGAAGATCAACGACTTAGATTGATTATTTCCTTTTTAATTCACAGACGACCCCTAACCCTAATTCATTTTCCTCCATCAGCCGCCCTTGAACTCCCAAATTCTCTCAAGCTCCCCGGAACTCTAGCCTCCCCTACGTTGTTCCACCATGTTTTCACCGGCGTCCATGGCTTCTCAGGCCATGGACAGCCTATACCCACCTCCTATGGCTCCTGCATGCCTGTTGTTCGAAGGATCGAGGCTAGACCTCGAGGGTCTTCACCCAGGCCTTCACTGATTCGATGATTCCGGCCATATCCGGCCTTGCTCCGGTGGCTCTTGGTCTTTCGAGCCTGTTTATGACATTATCCGACTTAGATCGGGTATTTTCGAAGCCTTTCTCATCTCTAGGGTTCATCTGGAACCCTAAATATCGAGGTTCTCTCCGATTATGTTAGATCTGTTACATGTTTGCACTGTTGCTTAAGTTTCTTAAACCTTTTTTCCCATTTTCTTTCAAAAANTAGCTTATTTACCTTATTTTCAAGAACTACGCTTGGTCTGATTCATGCGGGGTCATGATACGTAGGCAATCTCCATAGGATTCGACCGTAACCCTAAGAAAAAAGGAAAAAAGGAGGAAAGAAAATAAAAGAAAAAACAAGAGAAAAATAGGGGAAGGAAATAAAAGAAAAAACAAAAGAAGAAACACAAAAAGAGAAAAACCATGAAAGAAAAGAAGAATGAGAAAAATGAGAGAAAACTCAGAAGAGCAAGGAAAGGCAGGAAAAAGAGGGTCAGAATAAAAAAGAAAAAAATTTGGACAGGAAAAGCCAGGATTCTCTCAAGGCGCCCTTGAACTCCCAAATTCTCTCAAGGCTCCCCGGAACCCTAGCCTCCCCTACCTTGTTCCACCATGTTTTCACCGGCGTCCATGGCTTCTCAGGCCATGGACAGCCTATACCCACCTCCTATGGCTCCTGCATGCCTGTGAGGCCAGACCTCGAGGGTCTTCACCCAGGCCTTCACTGATTCGAAGATTCCGGCCATCTCCGGCCTTGCTCCGGTGGCTCTTGGTCTTTTGAGCCTGTTTATGACATTATCTGACATAGATCGGGTATTTTCGAAGCCTTTCTCATCTCTAGGGTTCATCTGGAACCCTAAATATCGAGGTTCTCTCCGATTATTTTAGATCTGTTACATGTTTGCACTGTTGCTTAAGTTTCTTAAACCTTTTTTTTCCGATTTTCTTTCAAAAAAGCACTTCTTTTCGATTAGGGTTTCTGGAAAGTCTTTGAAATGTTTCTGACTCTTCTTCTTCTCTTTTCTTGGTGTGAATCGATCCCTGATATGTTCTTACTGGCTCTTTTCTGATTCACATGCCTTTCGTGTGTTCTTATATTTGCCTTGTTATGAAATTTATTTTATTATGCTCCGTTCTATCTCATACTGGTTTTTCACCATGCTCTCTCCTGTCTATCTTATGTGTTCCTCTACTGTATTTTCCTACTGTGTTTTGATCCGTTGTTTGCCTTTACCGGACTTCGCCTGGATTCTTTCTAGATGTGTTTCATTGACTGTTTCTTTAAGTTTACAGTACCTGAACTCATTTAATTTTCAAGCTTTCTTGAAACTTGTTTCCTGTACTGGTTCCTGTGTTCTACTTGCTATTGTGCTTGTATGCTTCTCATGAGACTCTGAAAAGGTCTCTGAGCTCACCTCGATAGTTTGCCTCTTCATCTCTGTATCAAATTTGAGTTTAAAAACCCTAGGATTTGGGGGTTTTCTTTGGCTAAATTTGGTTTTATGTTTGGACAAGGGTTCTACTTTGAAACCTTGAACTCTCAGACTCACTTCGAGATTACGAATTGAATTTGAACCTTTTTCTGCGTTTGTGATTTTGAAACCCTCTTGCTTTACATGTCTATGTGTTTTATACGAGAGCTTCTCTTTCAAAGGTCTTGCCAACTGTTAGTTGATTCTGAATTCCTTTAATGATGCTTATTTGATTGTTACTGATTTTTCCCTAAATTAAAACTTTCCTTTTACCTCTTTTCTGACACGAGCAAGGCTTTCAATGGGATTCTTTACTGGTTATTTTACTGGTTCCCTTTCCTTGTTTTACAAATCATGTACCACCATGTATTTACCCTTATTTGTCTACCTTGCACGAGGTATTTACTTGATTTCCTTCCTTAAATAACTTCTGCCCATTACCGTTTGAATTTGGACTCATTAATTAAAGGAAGTCTATAGGCTGATTGATTTTATTTGGTAAATAGTTCCTTAATTATTACTAAACTATGTTTCTTGCTTTATTTGCTACACCTGTTTGCAATTATAAATACACTGCTCTTTCATTAACACACATACGATTTAATCATCACAACTCTCTCCTAAAACTTACACTCTTGCTTCTTGATTGCAATTTGGCTTCCCTAAATCTACTGTTTCTTCCTACTTGCTCTTCTGAACTAGTATGTCCTACTTTTGATTCAAGCATCAAAATCCAATGTGTTTACTTACAAGCTTTTATGCCCATGTCTAATTTACTGCTTTATAGAGTTCAGTTTTAAAATGATTACTTATGTTTGGCTATCTGTTACTGCAATGAATCCCTATCCCCATTCCCCTTTATGTGCTTGGGTTGTAGTTTAAGACATGGCAACATACAAAGTTGTTGTCATGGATTAAGACTGGATCCTTTGGATCCCAGCCTCTTTCAATCTCCCATACCCCCATTCCCTTATGTGTATAGAGTTAAGGTATAGCCTGGCATCCTCTAAATTGTTGTCCATGGTTGAACCTGACCCTCAAAGGGTCCTAACTCTCTAATTTTTAAGCTGACAAGCTGGTCAGGGGTGTGCCAGCAGCCCAGGTGCTAGGGATGACCACCAGCCTGCCCTGGCTCCCTCCCCACCCCCCCAATTCCTTTTCATTGCACTTACACTCACTCCTAAGCCCTTAAGTCCTGCCCCCCTCCTGTGAGCCTTGCCATGGGACCTTGAGTTCCCTTTGAACTTTGACACTTGAGGGCTGGCCCTTCCACACTGTACTATAATATGTTCTGCAATAATATTTGGGGTGTAAGCACTGCCTGGAACTCTTGAAATTCCTTGGAACTTTGACACATCCCAAATAAGAGAAAGGCTTTGAAAATCCGATCCTGGAAGTTGGTTTATCTCATATTATTAGACTTTGAGCCTGGATTAGGCTGATTAGATGTAGAAGTAATCACTGATGTATTTTCATTTATTCTTTTGATTTACTTGGTCTGTCATAAGCTTTGTAATGAACCTTGTAATAAATACTGGGGTATAGTGAAAAGGGATGGGATAGAATGCATGCCAAAGGGGTAGATACCATGCCTATAGGGTGTATATTATCTCAATTCTACATTTTTCACGTAGATACCATGCCTATAGGGTGTATATTTTCTCAATTCTGCATTTTCACGTAGATACCATGCTTATAGGGTGTATATTTTCTCAATTCTGCAATTTCACGTAGATACCATGTTTATAGGGTGTATACTTTCTCAATTCTACATTTTCACGTAGATACCATGCCTATAGGGTGTATATTCTCTCAATTCTGCATTTTCACATAAAAACATGTCTATAGGATTAATACTTTAAAATGCTGCATCCTTCACAGAGATACCATGCTCATAGGTTTTCTGCACTTCGCAATGTATACCATGTCAATAAATCACTGCTAAAATTCTGCACATCACGTAGATAATATCCCTATAGGATTTTTCCTGCATTTTTGCACGTGCATCTGTCATTAGGCAATTCCACTTATAGGGCCTAAAATAAACCAATCATATCAATGACCTGCTTAGAAGATCTCTGCATAACAAGATTCGTAACACCTAGAAAGCATGCCTATAGGAGTAATCGATTAAAATCTGAAATTGCCCACTCATCTTTAAAATCAGTAGTAACTCGTTTAAAGTGCTCGCAGAACTTACGATACTGTAACTTATTTATTTTTGCAATCAGTTCGTTCTTCCCCTGTCTTTGAACTTATAGATATCATGCATATAGACCTTGTTTAACGCAGATAGATAGTTAGATAATTAATCAATCGTCAGTTTTTCTGCAACTACATCTAAGCAGGACTAATTCGGACTCCCTATCTGGAAAATATGTGGTAGATAAATTCTTCCTACGCTAATTTTAATCAAGGACCTAAACAGTATGTGTAAGACGTGCTAAACAATTCGTTTCTCTAAATGAGGAGGCCTACTTGAGCCTTTAATTGCTTTATCTCCCCATTAAGTGTATTATGTGTTTTTGATTGTCGCCTTAGAATTTTATCCTTTTAAACCTCTGAAAAGCCAAGCTTCCTCCCTTTAGGTTTAGTAGTCCTAAAAGCCTCCAGGACTGATAGGTAGGACGGGTAATAACACGCTGTAGGTAGCGATACCATTCCGCGATTAATACCTTAACGGGGTGGGAAGGGTAGACATGGAGATGATGATCACACGATAACACTATGCGTACGATTGGTTACCGGTGTTGTGTGCATGATCCATGTGATTTATAAACCTAGGACCCTTTTCCTTATGTTACTTTGTTTAGTATCAATAATCTATCTTTTCAATTACC